>NC_044406.1:23460735-23518235 GCF_006542625.1 Nomascus leucogenys | reverse complement strand
AATTCTCCTGCCTCATCCTCCCGAATAGCTAGGACTACAGGTGCCTGCCACCATGCCTGGCTAATTTTTGTATTTTTAGTAGAGACAGGGTCTTGCCATGTTGACCAGGCTGGTCTCAAACTCCTGACCTTAAGTGATCTGCCCACCTCGGCCTCCCAAAGTGCTGGATTAGAGGTGTGAGCCACTGTGCCCAGCCGCATTTCTAATCTTGATAAACATCTTAATCTCTACTTATAAGGCTTGTAAACATGGGTGCATAAAAAAATTCAGGTTGTTTAATCCTATGTGGTGACATGCAATATCCACAGGAACTGGAAATCGTTTACTCTGGAGAGGTAACAGGATGTGGGTGTGTGCACAGGCTGGGACATTCTTGCAAAGGAAGAGCAGATGTGAGGAAAAGAAAATGCATATGCATTAAATGCAGTGAGTGTGGCCTGGGAGTTGGCACTGGCTTTAGAATCGGAAATTCTGGACTCATTTCTGGGCTCTTATTTCTGAATGTCAAGCCTCTGCTTATTTTCCTTCACTTTAATGAATGCACAGGTTGACGGATTAGAGTGCCCAGGCAGTTTCTGAGACCACGTTAATGGTCAACAAATGTTAGTTGATGACAATGATGACAACAGATAGGCAGTAAATACAGTCCAGTGTACACAGTCATTTACCACAGGTGGGAGAAGAAAAAAGCCCTCAGGGTGTAGCAAATATGCAAACAGGCACCTGAAGGAATGGCTTTTACGTTTCTTGGGCCAAAGGCTGTACCATCAGCTAAGCTGTTGTTCTTTTGGGGATAAAATCAAAAGAACATAGGCCATGCCTTGGTTGCTTCTTAATCCTCTGGGTATCTTCCCTTCTCACTAGCATCTTGTTCTCACAGCCCACGCTACTGTGTTAGGGACAGTTCTGACTAATATAAACAGCTGGAACTAAAACGAGGCCATAGTTGGATGGTGAAGGTAACAGCTGTGCTATAAACAGGTGTCTTCTTGGTGGGGCCCTTACCATTCCAGGTCACCATCACATTCTGGACAGAGTGTAGAAAAGAGGCCGTGCCTGCCTAAATCCTGACATTAAGGCAAGATTCTCGTAACACCCTTTCCCTTCTGCACACTGGGGAAGGATAAAGTTACAACGATTCCAGGGGCACTCAGCCTTTCTTGGGTTCCGTATTTGTTTGCGGATAGGGAACATTCCCTTCCTGCTTGGGTATCATGGATCCACAGATGACATACCTCAAGATGGTGAGTTACATACCTTGTGGAGAAAAAGATGAACATTTTTGATTAAGCCAAATCAGTATTCTGGCAAAATAATAATGAAATATATGACTACACATTTAGTGTAAGCGGATCAGTAAACAAGTATCTGTGGATAACCTGCTACATGCAAGGCACTGTCAAACAGGTTATGAGAAACAGAAGCTTAAATAAGCATTGCACTTTAAAGGGTTTACTAGTGGACCACTGCTGTGTAACAAATCACCCCATGATTTGATGGCTAAACACAACACACAATAAATACATTTCTTGGTTTCTGTGGGACAGGAATCCAAGCATGGCTGAGCTGGGCATCTCTGGCTCAAGGTTTCTCACAAGGCTACAATCAAGGTGTCAGCCCCACTGTCTCCTGAGTGCTCAACGAGGCAAGGATCATTTCCAAGTTCTCTTCATGTAGACTGCTATTCCTCTTAGGTTGCTGAACTGAGGCCCCAGTTCCTCATCACGTGGGCTTCCCCAACTCACAATATGGCAGCTGGTTTCCCTCAGAGTGAGTGAGTGAGAGAGAGTGCTCAAGATAGAAGTCAAAATCTTTTGTACCTTAATCTCAGAAGTGACATTTCATTGCTTTTGCTGTATTCCTTTTCAAGAAAAGAGTCACCTGGTCCAGGCCATACCCAAGGGAAGAGGACCACTGCACAAATAATGGTCACTGGGTGCCATCTTAGAAGCTACCTATCAGAGGGCCAATGCTCTGGATAACTGGTGGAAATACAGGGGAACTCAGTAACAGTGTGGAGCACCTAAGAGTGGGGGAGAAATTTAAGGACTTAAGAAATCTGAGAAAGCAGAGTGATAATAAAGTCAAAGGCAGACTTTTAAAGTGACTATATATATATATAAATATATAAAATATATAAATATATATAAAATATATATAAATATATATATTAAGAGACAAGGTCTCACTCTGTCAGGCTGGAGTGCAGTGGCATGACCATACTCCTGGGCTCAAATAATCCTCTCACCTCAGACTCCCAAGTAGCTGGGAATACAGGTATGTACTACCATACCTGGCTAATTTTGAAATTTTTATGTGGAGATGGGGTCTTGCTGTGTTGCCCAGGTTGGTCTTGAACTCCTGGCCTCCCACAGTGCTGACATCACAGGTGTGAGCCACCAGTCCCCTGACTATATATATATATATATATATATATATATTTAAAGAGACAGGGTCTTACTCTTGCTCTGTTGTCCAGGCTGGAGTGCAGTGGTCATAGCTCATTGCAGCTTTGAACTCATGTCTTGAAATCTTAACTGGTTGATCACTAACATAGCCACTGTCCCTCTTTTCAACTCTTCTTACCAACCAAAGACTCAAGGATTGCCCAGCGGAGGTAATGGGTGGCAGTGCTCCACCCTACTTAGCTATTTTAATACTGGCATCCCTTCTCCACCCTGATTAATGTCATGGCTCTGAGGAAACTGTCATAAAGAAGGAACCCTTTCTTTTTTTTTTGAGATGGAGTTTCGCTCCTGTTGCACAGGCTGGAGTGCAATGGCACAATCTTGGCTCACTGCAACCTCTACCTCCCGGGTTCAAGCAATTCTCCTGCCTCAGCCTCCTGAGTAGCTAGGATTACAGGCATGTGCCACCACATCTAGCTAATTTTTGTATTTTTAGTACAGACGGGGTTTCTCCATGTTGGTCAGGCTGGTCTTGAACTCCTGACCTCAGGTGATCCGCCCGCCTCAGTCTCTCAAAGTGCTGGGATTACAGGCATGAGCCACCACGCCTGACCGGAAGGAACCCTTTCTTAGAGAAAAGACTGGATGCTTTTGTGACAGTGGGTGGCCAAAGTGAAGCCACCTGATAAATACAGATTGAATATCCCTTATCTGAAATGCTTGGGACCAGAAGTGTTTTGGATTTTGAAATATCTGCACTACACTCACCAGTTGAACATCCGAAAATCTGAACTCTGAAATGCTCCAATGAGCATTTCCTTTGAGCGTCATGCTGGTGCTCAAAAAGTCTTGGATTTTGGAGCACTTTAGATTTCCAGATTTAAGATATTCAACCTGTACAAGCAGGACTGAATTTAAATTCTCTCTAGAGGGTTTAGTGAAAAATTGAGAAGACTGAACTAAAAACAATGGAAAGTGGCTTTCTCTAGAAAGAGATAGTCCCTTTAGGCCTACACTGTACAAGAGTGGCCAGGTACTGACTCCAATGGCTGACTTCCAAATGGGGGGTTATTAGAATATTTGATATTTTATGTTTCATGCTTTTCATTATTATGGAGTAAGGGTTAGCAACTATGGCCTGAAGGCCAAATCTAGGCTTCCACTTGTTTTTGTTAATAAAGTTTTATTGGAACACAGCCATGCCCATTTGTTTCTGTGTTATCTATGGCTACGGTGGAGAAGTTGAATAGCTGCAAAGGAGACTGGTCCTCAAAGCTGAAACTATTTACTATCTGACTCTTCATAGAAAAAGTGTGCCAGCTCCTGGTATAGAGGGTTCAAAAAATACACATCTTATTTCATCCTAACAACAGTCCCATAAGTTAAACAGAAGAGACACCATAGCCATGAGGAAACCGGACCAAAGAGGCTTTTCACAACGCCACAAATTTAATTCATGCTCTTTCCTCTAAACTCTCTTTGTAAAGGGACACACACACACAAAACTCCTACTCTCCAGCCTGCATGATTTATCTTAAAAAGTGCAGGCCGGGCGCAGTGGCTCACGCCTGTAATCCCAGCACTTTGGGAGGCCGAGGCGGGCGGCTCACGAGGTCAGGAGATCGAGACCAACCTGGCTAACACAGTGAAACCCCGTCTCTACTAAAAATACAAAAAAATTAGCCGGGCGTAGTGGCGGGCGCCTGTAGTCCCAGCTCCTCGGGAGGCTGAGGCAGTAGAATGGCGAGAACCCGGGAGCCGGAGCTTGCAGTGAGCCGAGATCGCGCCACTGCACTCCAGCCTGGGCGACAGAGCGAGACTCCATCTCAAAAAAAAAAAAAGTGCAAAAGGTCTCCTCAGCATTCTTATATAAAATTTTCCATCTTTGGCCCAAGCAACTGCAAGTCTTTAGAATTTTTGCCAGTATTGATGCAGGATACTAGAATAAACACACACTTTTTTTTTTTCTGGTGTAAAATGTTGATGGTAGGCCATGTAAGGCAAAATGTTCCCCTCTACATGTGTTTACATTTACTCTAATAAAAATCTGAATCCTTATTTCAGTTTGTTCCTTGGCTCTTCTTAGATGAAGGTTCAATGATAGTAGAGAAGACGAAATGAGCATATTAGGGAATGTTGTATTGCACATCTCAGATTCTTCTCAAATAAATGCATAACCTTGTGGTAAAACTGAAACTCACTATCCTCATTTCTGTATGTTTAATATGCACAGTTTCAGCTACCAAGAAAGAATCCCCACACTGCTCGGCATTTTCACTACCATAATCCTCAATGTATACTTTTTAATGCTTAGTCCAGAGCTAATTACAAAATGGGTCTTATTGATTTGCAAATTGTTGCTATCCATTTAAAGCTATGTCACATTTATGACTCAATGATTAAAAGGGAGAGCGGTGTGTCTCTTACACTCAATGATTAAAAGGGAAAGCAGTGTGTCTCTTACACAGTACAGTTCTTGATTAAGTCACTGAATTCTCTGAAGCCTCTGGCCTTGTTAAGCAGCCTCTAGGTCCTCATTTTGCAGACGGAAGCAGGGAGTTTTGGGGGAGGCAGGTAGTAGAGGACACGACAGAATGACTAAACCACAATTCCACAGAAGAGGCAAATGGTGCTTAGAGAGGTCTAACTGCTATAGGCCATCTCACCATGCACAGCAGTCTCCCTCCCATATTAAGACAAGACGATCTACACAATGGATTCATCTAGATGGCACTAGCAAATGGGATGGTTACTGATATTAACTGCATCATTATCAGAGCCTTTTTTTGCAAGCTTTAGCAAAAATTAAAATGCTCTTAAACTGTAAACTGAAGGAAAATATGGATCTAAAATATGCTTGGCAATAAGCCCAGAAAACCAATAGGATCCCTGGGAAAGAACTCTGAATTAACATAAGGCTAAGAACGTGGAGACTCTTAACAATACTGATTGATGGGCCATTAACCTATCCTCATCTCTACCACCAAATGACCATATCTTTCATTGGCAAATAAATTGCATTTGGGCTTCTCTACTTGTTTATTCAACAAATATTTATTAAGTACTGACTGGGTGTCATGTACAATTTGGGATAGGGTAGAGATGAAGAAAGGATTCCAAAATGCCTTAGCATGCCTGCTGTATTTCAGGAGCACAGTTTGGCATTTTAGCTGGAGAGGAAAACATACAAGTAAGTAAATACACTACAATTCGATGTACCCATAGAAACATGAATTATTAATTCATTCAGCAAATATTTACTGAGTGCCTACTACGTGCCAGATACTATTCTAAGCCCTGGGACATAGGAATGGACAAAACAGACAAAAGTGCCTGCCTTCATTAGGATCAGAATCTGATAATACTAGAGGTATGATTAACATAAACGAGAAAAATCCAGTAGAGACAACATAAAGATAAATGAACACATACTCTTTAGAAGAAAGGCAGCCCAGAAATCCGAGTTGCTTTTATTATTAATGCAATACAGTTAAAAGATCACAACTCAATTATTTTGAGCACAGATTATAGCTTATTTATATAATTTTTAAAGTGTAAATAAATTTGGGGGAAACAGAGCAGGCTTAAAGGATGGCGCTAGTGCCACTCTCAAAATAGCCCATCTATTGGCCCTGAATTTTAAAATATGGCTCACTCCAAAATACATCAAATACAACGTATACAGCTGCCATCTGTCCTCAGTCATAGTAGGAGTCCCTTTCATTCACAAGCAAAGCCAGTGGAGGGAGGGAAGGGACTTGAGATGGAGAGAGGATAAATTCCATTTGTGCTATTAAAAAAAAAAGTAGAACAGTGAACCCAGTGGTTGAAAAGTGAAGATAAAAAGAAGAAAACAGTAATCTTGCTATAGAAACCAGAGAATTATGTTCTTGCTCTCCCCCGGCTTTTTTTTTTGCTTTCACACTGTACAAACTCTAGCACCCTGAACAACTCACTCTCCTGCTATTTCCAGCACTTTAAAGAAACTTTTCAACATTTCTGCTTGACACATTTTTTCAACAGGGAGGTGAAGACAATAAGTAAACAGGTAGTAAAGGGCTATTTAGAGAGCTGGTCAGTCACAGTAATAATAAAGGGAAAAACCCCCACCTGAACAGAACATCCATCCTATGTGCGGCAGCCACAGACGGCACATGACCTCTGACAAACAGTTTTCAGAGTAATTTTAATGCTACTCTGGATTTAACTTGACTAACTGGTAGCAATTGAGCACATCTTTTTTTCTTTCTTTTTTTTTTTTGTGGCAGCAGTTATCTAAAATGCTACAATAACAGCATCAAAAGTAGAATGGTAGAAGATTGGTTTTCCATTGTGCTGCTGAACTGGCATAATGCCCACTTTAAAAGCAATTCGCTGCTCATCACTGAAATCTGGCAGACACGACACTAAATGCCTTGAGGGAAAAAAAAAGGGACTTGAGAAGGGGGAACCCACTCCAACCACCACACAAAAAGGGGAAAAAAGAGCGCCACAGATGATGAATCTGGGTGAAAAGAGAAAATTGCCAAATAAAAAGTTTAGCATTGCATGCAGACTCCCAATAGGCTGTACTTAATTTGCTAGAAACAGATTTTGTCTACAGGTCTGCATTAGTAACAGCAGAACAAAACAAAAGCAAAATATATATTTATGTCTGTCTATTGTTCTGATGAAGCAAAAACCTAGTGAGTTCCATCAATCATTTGTCAAACATGTCTTCCCCGTTTTATTTACCACCAAATATAATGAGTAAATATGTGATAATAAAACTCTTCTTTTTACATGGACATATACAATTTTTCCTCCTGCTAAATACAGGTAATGATTTAGGAGGCTTTCAAAATGTCTTTTTACTGTCAATAAAACTAATTCTATTCCCATTTTCATCTGAAAAAAAGGCTTTACAAATGAAAATTCAAATTAAAATTCTGATTATAGTGTAGTGTGACAACACCTGTATTTATAATTTTACTGTCAGCTAGCTTGTAGTGTTTAACAATAGCTCGAAGTAGAAAAGTAATTGGAATTTGTCTGTAACATGCCAGATGACGGCATTGGGAGCTTTGCTATGCTACAGCAAATTTGGTTTGATGGCAAAATAACCTCACTGAGACTTCTACAAATCAAAGGTTATTGGGACTGGAGGGGGGAAGGTCTCTCAGGTATGGGGTCCCTTCTTGACTTTGGGGAATCTGAGAGTTCACATCTGATGAGTAAAGACTGTTCTGATCCTGACTTGGGCCCTGCAGCCTCTCAAACAGTGCAGATGCAATGTAGTTTCTAGAGTTACTCCAGATAAATCAACAACAACAACAACATCGTCCTGACAGAGGTGGGTGGGATAGGGGATCCATCAAGTGAAGGGAAGCATAGCGAGGGACTGAAAAGCACCTACTCGGGGCAGGGCAAGACCCTGGTAACAGTAAGATCCAGGATGCTTACCACTTATCAAAGGCTACACAGCCAGGAGCTCTAGAGATGTTCATTGTATTCATTCATTTTCAATAACCACCGAAAAATAACACAGGTACCTACACAGATGCCTAAGATTTGCTATTTATCAAAAGATTAAGAGAAAACTTACACATCCCACTTATACTTTTACTGAAGCGATATGGAGAAAAAAATTATTTAAATCAGTGTTCTGCTGTCAACTTGAATCTTTCAAAACTTATAAACACATGCTAATCTCCACACACAACTTGCCTTACTCTAGTCTACAAGTGAAAAGCCCATCTTTTTCATTATCCTAAAGATGAAAAAAAAAAAAGCCACATACAAAAGAAAAACAGAATGACAGTGATGTTTTAGTTTACACTAGATATGGCAACACACACAAACTGTCAAAACTATGGAATGAAAAAAGCTGTTATCAAGCAACTGTCAAGAAGAGTCCTCTGAGATTTGGAAATCTTGTGTTTATTGTAACTACTGCACATTACACAAAGAAAGAAACATCCCTCTCCTTGCTCTTGCTGCTAAATATCATGCAAGAGAACACAGGCTTCTCCCTTAGTATTGGAATTAATTTTTCTTCCCTGGGTGTAATTCTGTGCCTGACAGAGCTGCTCCCCTCCTAGGGGTTTCTACAGTGTGGTCAGAGTTCAGAGAGAAACTCGAGGTTACATCAAACATTATTTCATTTCAAAAACCATCACTGCCTTATTTCATGTTGTTAACTGGTCATCTACCCGGTAAGAGTCGGATCTGTTAACATCAAAATGCATAGTCGTCACCTGAATGATTTTCCTGACGAGTTCTACAAAGTGAAGCATAGAGGTGAAAAGGCATAGACACTTACCATAAAATGACTTTAATTTGTGACTCTCTCTCTCTCTCCCCCATCTCCCTATTAATGCATACAACAGAGAAACCCTAATCCCTAAGGGGAAATTACCATCTTATAAAGGGGAGAAATGGAAAAAATACATGGTCCACGTCTCTTCCACAGTGCATGATATTAGAGATCTGGAGGTCATTTCTCCAACCCAAACTCAAGGGGCAAAACTTCCCTTGGAGTCTCACCTGAGTCTATACATTTTATTATACTTGCTAAAGTGGCCTTTTCACCTAAACACAGAGGCAGCATCACTCGCAGTCTGACTCTTAATTCAGACTTAATTCAGCAGGCCCATGTGGGTCTGCTCAGCCAACTGCAGAGCAGCGCCTTGGGAATGGCAGCAGCTGTCCCTTGATTAATGCAGGTGAAAGCACTCTTCAGGCGTTTCCATTTTTGTTTTTTGTGTTTCCTTCAGATGCAGGATATGTACCTTTTGACATTTCTCAAGATGAGGAGAAAGTGGACAGTAGAACCCTTAATATAAGTGTAATTGCCTGGATTCAGATGAACCATGGGTCAAATCAAACCACAAAACACATTTTTGTAAAGAAAAAAATCTGTTAGCAACACATGGGCTAATGTATAGAACAGTCATAATTTCTGACCAGAGATTCCAGTGAATTTACTTCTGTACATTTTGCTGGCATCCTTCCTTGTATAGAGAGCTAATGAAAACTTCAGCACATTATTGATGGATGTGTCGGCCATCTCAGTGACGCAGAAAAGAAGTCAACATGTCTTAAGTGGATCTTGGATCTAAATAGGTTATAATTGTTACGCGATGCTTACAACATATTTATTTTAGGTTTCTGTGACCTGGTATGACTCAGTCAGCAACAGAATAGGTCAGTCAAATTTTAACCTGTGGTAAAAATGGCTTAACACTGATGTCAGTTTTATAAAAATGAAGATGACTACCTAGTAAAGAAAATCTAAATTCTTCTAAAACTCTTATGTAATCTTTTATAATGTTAATCACTAAGCTGTTATTTATTGACTATTAACTACTAATAAAGGGAAAAAGAGGAATAGACATGTTTATCACTTGCCTTCTCTAATACTATTTTACACTAAGTGGCTAATTTACATTTTCTTCATGCAATGATCTTAATACTAGTTCTCTGCTAATAAAATTTAATTTGAAGGAAACAGTTAAATTTTTTCTCCCTTCAGTCTGAAGGCATTTTGGCAAGTTTTATGTGGAAAAAAAGAGCTGTAAGTTGGTGAAGTTATGACAACCGATCCATTAAAGAAGTTTGGGGATATCTCTAACAAAGTTGGGGACATCATCTTTAGTTATTCATGCAATCCATAAATCATTAGCCTTGTGCACAACAGTAGTTATGTTTAAAATGTACTCTACAGCCAGACTATTGGGGTTGCAATCCTGACTCTGCCGTTAACTTGCTATGTTATCTTGAGCAGGCTTTTAAACCTCTCTGGACCTCCATTTCCTCATCTACCACTTAGGGACAACAGTAGTACCTGCTTCATAGGGTAGTTGTGAGAATTAAATAAGTTAAAACACGGAACATGCTTATAATAGTGTCTGGTGCTTAGTGTTCAATAAATGCTATAATTATTACTATTAGCAAACTTATTCTTTTGTAGTTTGAATTGTGGGTATCATCTAGAATCTAAGCAAAAAGAAAAAAGAACTCTCTCATCAAATTTGACCTGGGTGGAATATGAGGTAATATGTAAAAAAGATCCCTGCAAACATCTGGTACATTGTACCAAATGTACAAATGTTTTGAGGCCTTTGAACGTTCAAAGGATAGTACAGACTGAAGTGGACATTTCCCTCTTAATTGTAAGAACAAAGATGGAAGTCTGATTTACGAATATTGAATTCCTAGTACAAAAATGTGGACAAAATTCAAAATGCACACAAAAAAGCCTACATTGAAAACTCTCTGATTTCTGGTTACAGATGGCACACTAAATACACATATTTTGCTCTGTAAACTCCCAAATCCTCACTCAAATTACAGTAAGGGACTTTTTAAAAGGCAAAAGAAACTCCAAGGAAGAGGAAAATAGTAGTGGAGGTGCTGGCAGCAAAAGCTAGCAAGCAGAAAAACAAGAGATGACTTACTCCCAAAGGCTCATGAATTGGTGCCCCAAGCTATCTCTGGAAGTATGAGTGAAGACTGGTTCAAAGTATATTCAAGACAGAGATCCCAAACCCCCACCTCCACTCTGGCAGAAGGCTTATTCTCTTGATGAGGGTCTCTGAGGTCACCAAGGCATGCTGTGCCAAGACCCCAAGTTCCAGATGCCCGAAGCCAGCTAATCCTCTTCAGGGAGGAGACTGGATCTATTCTGGGGAATCTGACCAGCACACAAGAAGAGTTTTCAAGTTATTGAGAGATCACATCCATGAAAACAGGAACACTGCAAAAACAAGAAAATTCTAGTTCTTAGAAATTAAAACATAATTGGACATGGTAGGAAGGAAATCAAAGAAGAAATTCAAGAAAACTTCCCAGAACTGGAGGGCTTGACTTTCCAAATGGAAAGAGCCCACCAAGTACCCAGCACCATAAATGAAAACTGCCCCAGACCAAAACACACCATCATGAATGTGCCCATGCACTGGGTGCAAAGGAAATCCTCCAAGTTTCTAACAAGGAAGGAAAAAAAAAAAGACACAGGTCAAATATATAAAGGATTAGGAATCAGAAAAGCTTTCAACTTTTCAAAAGCAACACTAAAAAAGATGACAGTAGAACAATGTTTTCAAAATTATGAGGAACACTGAGTTCCAGCCTAGAATTCCGTATCTAACTATCAATTAAGTATGAGGGTGAATTAAGGACATTTTAAGACAAGCAAGGTCTCAAAAGCTTCATCTGCCAAGTACTCTTTCTCAGGAAGCTACTGGAAGAGGTGTTTTACCTCTCCCCAAAAGAGGGACAGTAGACAAAGATACAGACTGTAGGGCACAGGGACTCTGAAATAAGTGATATGTGAAGGCAATCCCCAGATGATGGTAAAGGAAGATTCCTAGGATAACAACTGTGCATCAGGCCGCGAGGGTCATCAGCTCAGATACCAGTTATGTGTGAACTGATTTAAGAGCAGGTTTAGAAAAGCAGAGGAAGAATTGGTATGTATCAATAGTGGCTATTGGTATCAATCAATCAGTCTGCCGGAATCATGCTCTAACTGCCTGAGGACCATGGCTGGAGGTGTTAAGGCCTCTTTTCCCATTGTAGGAGATTACTGGGAGATGCACTCTGTGCCTATTATTTAGAGATAAGGAGGTGAATACTAAAAACAGCAGTGGAAGGAGTCCCAAGTGGTTGTGTTTGAGGACTGGGAAATGGGAAGGAAAGGGACTGCTTTTTGTAACCAGTCATATGAACTTCTGATAATTCAAATTATGTGCATGTGTAACTAATAAAATTAAAATTAACCAACCAACAAAGAAGTCTCCCGCCCATCCCATGTCCCTTCTTAGAAGCAATCATTGTCCATTTCTGTGTCTGTCCAGGAATATTTGGGAAGCTTTATTAACTTTCATCAAGTGACAGGAACACCTTAGCTCTGGAACTCTTAGGGTAGCTGAGCTTGCTGAGAAGACTGGAATTTATTGTGAATTATGAGAATGAGAACTTTTAAAGGAAATTTTTATCCAAAATCTACATTACAGGGGTGGTTAACTCTTTTTTGAAAACTAGGAGTGTTCATGACCAACACTTTATTGTAATTACTTGAAGTTGTGGCTGTGCATACAGAGGTGGGCAGGACACAGGCCGACAACAGTGGCAATGGAACTTGCTTTCTTCGAACACTCCCTGATTTGAGCTTGCTTTGGGGCTGTACTGCTTTCCCAAAATGGCCAAGGCATGCCTTTCTGGCTGTGTAACTTTCTAGAGTAACGTTTCTGAAGGTTTTTTGTAACAAGGACTCCTTCGGCAGTCAACTAAAGCCCACAGCTCCTATCTCAAATGTTTTTAAACAGGTAAAACAAATAAAACAACATAGGAGTGCAAAGTAAAGCAATTGCACTGAAAAATACTTGTCGGTATTAAAGAACACACCTGTGGTATAGTAGTGTATGTACTTTCTTATTAAGGCATTATAGACAAGACCTAGCACTGTGGTGAACAAAATTTCAAAGCAATGTTAAGTGATATTTTAGATATCTGCAACAACTGTAATGTGATCAGAAAATATCCTTGAAGTCTACTGCTGATAACAAAAGTCAGATACTGCTAATACCACTGTATTCTGAGGCCTCCATCCATATTTGAAGGGAATGCTATATTCTAGTTAGAGAGTAGTGAAATTAAACATGTGACTTTTTCCCCATTCTGCTTCACAGATCTCACAGTTCTAGAGCAGCAGTTTGCAATGTGCGGGCCAGGGGACATCTGGAGTGACCCTTTTAGGGGTCTTCGAGGTCAAAACTTTTTTCGAAATCATAAGAAGACATTACTGGCTTTTTCCACTCTCATTCTCTCATGGGTCTACAGTGGAGTTTCCAGAGGCTACATGATGTGTGATATTACCACAGACTGAATGCAGAAGCAGATGAGAAATCAGGCTGGCTTTCTATTAAGCCAGAAAATAAAGAGATTTGCCAAAATTTAAAACAATGCTGCTCTTTTCAGCGTTTTTTTTTTTTTGGTTTTGAAAGATATAGCTATTTTCATAAAAGGTTTCTATGTTAACATGTAATGAGTTTATTATTGCTAAAGTGAATTTATTTAATAAATAAGCCTCTGTTCCATATCAATATAGCATAGCTGCCTTTCTATGAAAGTAGCCACCCAAGGGCCGGGTGCGGTGGCTCACGCCTGTAATCCCAGCACTTTGGGAGGCCAAGGCGGATGGATCACGAGGTCAGGAGTTCAAGACCAGCCTGGCCAATATGGTGAAAACCCATCTCTACTAAAAACACAAAAATTAGCCAGGCGTGGTGGCGCACACCTGTAGTTCCAGCTACTTGGGAGGCTGAGGCAGAAGACTTGCTTCAACCTGGGAGGCAGAAGTTGCAGTGAGCCGAGATCATGCCACTGCACTGCAGCCTGGGTGACAGAGCGAGACTTCATCTCAAACAAACAAACAAACAAAGTAGCCACCCAAAGACCAAGGCCATTTTCCTCGTGTCTAGAAAACCATTGCTACATTTATCATTATTACTGTCCTTCGACTTGACAAAATACTATCGAGGCACAGTGGCCCCAAGCCCTTCCTCACCAGCTCACGCTCACACACCCATCTCACTAGCCCTACATTAGGGTTTCTTTGTTTTCTTTTTTAAGTTCTGGGATACATGTGCAGAACGTGCAGGTTTGTTACATAGGTACACATGTGCCATGGTGGTTTGCTGTACCTATCAACCCATCATCTAGGTTTTAAGCCCCATATGCATTAGATACTTGTCTTAATGCTCTCTCTCCCCTTGCCCCCCACCCCCCAACATGCCCCAGTGTGTGACGTTCCCCTTCCTGTGACCATGTGTTCTCACTGTTCAACTCCCACTTATGAGTGAGAACATGCAGTATTTGGTTTTCTGTTCCTGTGTTAGTTTGCTGAGGATGATGGTTTCCAGCTTCATCCATGTCCCTGCAAAGGACATGAACTCATTCTTTTTTATGGCTGCATAGTATGCCATGGTGTATATGTGTCACATTTTCTTTATCCAGTCTATTACTGATGGGCATTTGGGTTGATTCCAAGTCTTTGCTATCTTAACCTACTGACATTTGGTGCCAATAATTATTTGTTGTGGGTCTATCTTGTGTCCACTGTAGAAGTTTAATAGCAGCCTTGGCCTCTACCCACTAGATGCCAGCAGCAGCCTCCCTCCTGCTTCTCCCCAACTTGTGACAATGAAATGTCTCCAGACGTTGTCAAATGTTCCCTGGGGTGGGGAGGCAAAATCATCCTGGTTGAGAACAGCTGCCCTCAGTGTACTTGTACAAGATGACCATCCCTCTGTTAGAAAGGCTCATTTTTCCCATGTGTCCAATAAATACCAGGTCTCCTCTCTGGGGTGGATTTTTTTTTCCTGTCATTTAATTGATAAGTGACTATTTTTTAGAAAACAAAATAATCTCCTGGGTAGGTGATTTAATGGGAAAAAGAAAACAAGTATGAACAATGAGCTACTCAAGAGAATCTGGGCCTAGGGGAAAAAAAACTGGTCAAATATTAAATTCATGACATTTCTGTTCTGAAAATGGGCTGAGAACTAGACACATCCCCCAAGAAAGGGAAGCTTGTGTGGGGGTGGGTGCTCAACTAGGGAAACAGTACATACAGGTTTGCTTTTGGTCATCCACAGCAACCAATACAATGTAGATAGTCGCCAAAGAAAGTCAGTGGCTCCCAGGAAGACTCCCGACCATGGTAGGAGGGGAGGGATTATGGAGAGCCCAGTTCAGAATAACCAAAGAGAGCCTGCCTTTGGAGAATAACTACATTTCAGGTGAATGGAAGCACCTAGAGAAAGAGCAGGTTACTGCAGGCTGTATACTCAGGTAACCCTGGGAAGAGGGAGAACCCTCTGGAGACATGCCATGAGAAAGGCCAAGATAGGACCCTGAAGGCTAGAGATGTTTTAGAGTGGACACAGCCTGAAGCCAGTGGAGACAATCTAGGAGGTTCAGGCCCAGGCACAAATATTGGAAGACTTTCTTTTCTTTTTTATTTGCCTTTCTTTCTCTCTTTCTTTTTCTTTCTTGCCTTTTCTTTTCTTTTCTTTTTTTTGAAACAGAGTTTTGCTCTTGTCACCCAGGCTGGAGTGCAGTGGCGCTATCTCAGCTCACTGCAAACTCCGCCTCCTGGGTTCAAGTTCAAGATTCTCCCGCCTCAGCCTCCCAAGTAGTAGCTAGGATTACACGCATGTGCCACCACATCCAGCTAACTTTTTGTATTTTTAGTAGAGATGGGGTTTCACCATGTTGGCCATGGCTGGTCTCGAACTCCTGACCTCAGGCGATCTGCAAGCCTTGGCCTCCCAAAGTGCTGTGATTATAGGCACGAGCCACCGCACCCGGCCAGAAGATGTTTCTTAACATGATCACGAACTCCACCAGATCTGCCAACATACGTTACCCACATCTTCCTCAGCCAAAAGGCTGAGCTTCTTTGTCTAGGGTCCCTTCTCCAATATCTAAGCCAGAATTGGCTAATGGAAGGAAAAAAAGTCAAGAACTGGGTGCCTTGTCAACCATGCTGGTTAATTATCAACAGGCAAGCTATTCGTGGATGAAAAAAAGTGGAATTTATCCTATAAGCCTGCTGACTTTTATAGATTCCTTAGCTTCTCAGGAAAGGTTACTTGAAAAACTCTCTCATCTTGTCAGAGCTCAAGTAGCAAGGGATTTATCCAGACCTTGGTTAGATAAGCAGGGTATTCTGCAAACCTGTGACAGCCAGGTCTATGGAAAACCTCTCCCAGACTCTTGGTCCCCTTCCTCATCCAAACGGTGTGCCCCTAAGCAGTTATTCTATACAGGGTGATGCTGACAGCCTTTTCCTGGGACTTGGATTGGAACAGAGAACAAGAAAGAGGTCCTTTCTCAGTTCAGGTTGCTAGACTTGTGCAGCATATACGTTTGGGAACTGCAGGGTGAGCATATTCTATCCAATATTGGTGGTTTCTGATACATCTAAAACTCTAGGTATGGTGGTGGTCCAAACAGATCAGGTGCTTAGAAAGAGGTGAGAGAGTAGGATAAAGAAGATGTCAGAAAATTCACCACCATAATAACACCCACTCATAATTTCCCCCAACTTCTTCTGAATATTTTATTTTAAACAAACTATCAGGTTCTAGCAACTTTAAAAATTAAATCCTCTGGCCAGGCCCGGTGGCTCATGCCTGTAATCCCAGCACTTTGGGAGGCCAAGGAGGGTGGATCACCTGAGGTCAGGAGTTCTAGACCAGCTTGGCCAACATGGTGAAACCCTGTCTCTACTGAAAATATAAAAAAATTGGCCGGGAGTGGTGGCGGGCACCTGCAATCCCAGCTACTTGGGAGGCGGAGGCAGGAGAATCGCTTGAACCTGAGAGGCGGAGGTTGCAGTGAGCCAAGAACGTGCCATTGCACTCCAGCCTGGGAGATAAGAGTGAAACTTGGTCTAAAATAAAATAAAATAAAATAAAATAAAATAAAAATAAAATCCTCCACATCCATTCCCTTTTCATGAAATCCCCTATCTTTAAAATCCTGAATAATATCTTGGTCCACATATTAGAGTAGTGAGGTAATACTTATCCCAGGGAGATAAATTCATCCTTTACACTCTCTAAGTCACACTATTATATGTTTATGGAAATGAAAATTTTGATTAATTTATAATGATAGTGCTTCCATGATTAGTAAATATAAAAACAGCCAGCCAGTCCTCATACACTGTATGAGTGTATTTCCAGGGGTGAAAACAGATTCACAGGTGCCTGGTTGAGTGGAGGTTGTTAGCACTGCCATGGTGGCTTCAACAGCCAGGTAGAAGTGCCAGGGGACAGTGTGAGGCAAATAACTCTAAAAACCTGCCCTGCCCATGCTATGATTTGTTGCTTTGCACTAACTACATGTCACTCACTGTCTTATCTCCTTGGAAATGATAAAACTACCAATCTGAATATACCCTGGTAGGGATAGTACATCTGCTCATCAAAAGAGGCTTTCTTTCTTGCAGTTTTGATGAGCAGCAGGTAAGATATGGACACCCAGGTTTCATTCACTGAGGTCCACGTATATGACAGTCTGTACTGTAAGCATGTCAGGTGTAAGGGGCATCCTGGCTTCACAGGATTTAAAGCAAACAGATACACTCCCAGCTTTGGGAAGAGGGTTCAAGATTGAACAGACCCATCGACATTGTCCTGCGTTCACCCTTTTGAAGTGGTGCTCATTTGACCCTTTGCCTCTTGTGACCAGGGAAGAAGACATGTATTGAAATCACAGGACGGCTACTGAGGGTCACAAACCTTCTGGACTAATTTATACATCTGTGTTTTAAAATCTAAAACAAAGATCCTGAGATTTACTAATATTTGCTAGTTGGGTGGACATTAGCCCCACCTTGCTTGGTTTGAGTGTCAGATGCTGCGTGTGAAGCTCAAATTAGAAGGTATCCTCTTCTCTTGTGTTTTTGACCCTGTTCCATGGGCAAGGGTTTGATAGAGGGCCCCTCTTGGGCAGGTTCACTTTCATTCCAGTGGGATATAGTGAAGTTTCTGTTTGCACAGTTAAGTGGCTTTAACAAGATCAAGTTAGTTTTAACTAAATTAAAAATCTCAAAATGGACTTTAAAAAAAAAACACTGGATTAAAAACATGCCAATATTTAAAAAATACCGTTTTTCAACCATATCCACTTAAGAATGTATCTTTTGGCACATATATGTATTATTTTGAGAAGTGTCTTTGCCCACTTTTTAATGTTTTTTTTTTCCCTTATAAATTTGTTTAAATTCCTTGTAGACTCTGGATATTAGACCTTTGTCAGATGGATAGATTGCAAAAACTTTCTCCCATTCTGTAGGTTGTCTGTTCACTCTGATGATAGTTTCTTTTGCTGTGCAGAAGCTCTTAAGTTTAAATATATATTCCATTTGTCAATATTTGCTTTTGTTGCAATTGCTTTTGCGTTTTCATCATGAAATTTTTGCCTGCTCCTATGTCCAGGATGGTATTGCCTAGGTTTTCTTCTAGGGTTTTTATAGTTTTGGGTTTTACATGTAAGTCTTTAATCTATCTTGAGTTAATTTTTGTATATGGCATAAGGAAGGTCCAGTTTCAGTTTTCTGCAGATGGCTAGTCAGTTCTCCCCACACCATTTATTAAATAGGGAATCCTTTTCCCATTGCTTGCTTTTGTCAGGTTTGTCAAACAACAGATGGTTGTAGGTGTGTAGTCTGATTTCTGAGTTCTCTATTCTGTTCCATTTGTCTTTATGTCTGCAGAGACATGAAATCAATCTAAACATCCATCAATGACAGACTGAATAAAGAAAATGTGGCACATATACACCATGGAATACTATGCAGCCATAAAAAAGGAACGAGGTCATGTCCTTTGTAGGCACATGGATGGAGTTGCAAGCCATGATCTTCAGCAAACTAACGCAGTAACAGGAAACCAAACACTGCATGTTCTCACTTTTAAGTGGGAGCTGAATGATGAGAACACATGGCCACATTGGAAAGAACAACACACACTGGGGGGGGGGGGGGGGGGGGGGGCTGTCAGAGGGGGTTGAGGTGGGAGGAGGGAGAGCATCAGGGAGAATAGCTAATGGACCCTGGGCTTAATACCTAGGTGATGGGATGATCTGTGCAGCAAACCACCATGGCACACATTTACCTATGTAACAAATATGCAAATCCTACATATACACCCCTGAACTTAGAAGTTGAAGGAAAAAAAATTCATATTTTGCGTATGTTCTACAGGATATCTTGCACAGGAAGAGTACATTAGTGCTCTTTCAAATTACCTATATACCTACAATTACATATATAAATATCAGGGATTTCAGCAAAAAAAAAAAAATAATGTTAGAGTACGAAATCAAAAAAGTTCAGAAGAGTACTGTTCCAGGTATAGAATTGCACGGTACCCTGGTTCACCTTTTCCCTGCAGGGATAAATTCTATCATTGGGGGTGCTTTCCTGGGGTACATGGAGATGCCTCCTTTCTTATCCCTGACTTCAGACTGTTCTCACCTTGCTTTTTTCACCACTGGCACACTGTTATAAGTGGGAGATAAAGGGTTCTGCCACCTCAACAGAATGAAGAACACCTCTTCTATGCAGGCCCCCTTTCTGCCATTAGATTACAGATTCTTTTTTTTTTTTTTTGAGACGGAGTCTTGCTCTGTTGCCCAGGCTGGAGTGCAGTGGCGCGATCTCGGCTCACTGCAACCTCTGCCTCCCGGGTTCAAGCAATTCTCCTGCCTCAGCCTCCCAAGTAGCTGGGACTACAGGTGTGAGCCACCACACCCAGCTAATTTTTGTATTTTTTAGTAGAGACGGGGTTTCACTATGTTGGCCAGGCTGGTCTAGAACTCCTGACCTCATGATATGCCCGCCTTAGCCTCCCAAAGTGCTGGGATTACATGTGCGAGCCACCGCCTCCTGCTAGATTATGGATTCTTAGAGAACAAGGATACTAACTTTTTTGCATCTTAGAAAGCATGACATAGAGAAGATGTTCAATACATGTTTAATGCAATTGAATAGAGGGGGAAAGTTTGGTGAACTTGGAATCCAAAGTGCTGTGCTAGATGCTTGGAGAGGAAGAAATGCAATCTCACACAAAAACAGCTACCAATACAATGGATTCCTCTTTTTTTTTTTTTTTTTTTTTTTTTTTTTGAGATGGAGTCTCGCTCTGTCACCCAGGCTGGAGCACAGTTGCCCAATCTCGGCTCACTGCAAGCTCCGCCTCCCGGGTTCACACCATTCTCCTGCCTCAGCCTCCCGAGTAGCTGGGACTACAGGTGCCCGCCACCATGCCCAGCTAATTTTTTGTATTTTTAGTAGAGATGGGGTTTCACCGTGTTAGCCAGGATGGTCTCAATCTCCTGACCTCGGGATCCGCCTGCCTTGGCCTCCCAAAGTGCTGGGATTACAGGAGTGAGCCACTGCACCTGGCCCAGATTCTTCTTATAGCAAATGCTTAATTTGACAATGTATGCCAAATGTATCACTTAACTTTTTATTAGTAATTTCATTTTTTATCTAGTAAAATGCAGTTTGCTTAGAACAGATGCAGGGAACTGGGTATTATAGTTACCTCAACATGATGGTTAATGGGAAGGTAATAAAGGACTGTTGACCACTTTTTAAAATGTTAATAAAGTACCATAAATTAATAACAAAACTATATTCTACACAATCTCTTTTATGAGTTAGATAGTATTCCATCATCATGAACACCTGCCACCATGGTACACTGAAAATTTCTAGTTGGAACTTTCTGAATAGTTAGATTTTTGTACAAGATGAGATTACTAGTGCTAAGTCTAGATGCAGAATTTTAAATTAATGGGGAAAGGAACGAAATAACAGGAAAAAAAGGACAGGTAACGGTACCATTAAGTGTATTTAGTTGAGCTTGCAGTTTAAATTGTTGATGATTTTCTTCAGAGAGGACAAAGCTGGATACTGGCCAACTGAGCTGAGCAGCTCCAAAGGGACACTTGTGACCTGGGGTGGTGCTTGGTGAAATGGGTCCCAGCTAACTCACCCCAGGCATAGCTAGTGGTGTCCACATCAACATGTTTCTAGTGGAGAGCCACTAATAGCAGCCCTCCAGGGTGACTTTATATATGTTTTTGTATCTGTGAGGTCTTAGTCTTAAGTAAGCTTGAGAATGACATGAATAGTAGAAACCAATTTCTTTTTTTCTTTTTCTTTTCTGAGACAGGGTCTCACTTTGTCCCCCAGGCTGGAGTGCAGCGGCACAATCTCGGTTCACTACGGCCTCGACCTCCCGGGTTCAAGCGATCCTCCTGTCACAGTCCCACAAGTAGCTGGGACTACAGGCATGCACCACCGCAACTGGCTAATTTTTTGTATAAAATGGGTTTCGCCATGTTACCCAGGCTGGTCTCGAACTCCTGAGCTCAAGCCATCTGCCCACCTTGGCCTCCCAAAGTGCTGGGATTACAAGCGTGAGCCACTGCGCCCAGCCTCAATTTCTTAATACTACAGCCCCTCAAACAATCAGCATACAAATCTCTATCCAGGTATCTATGTACGAAAAGTATACAGAGTTTGCTCTGTATATTTCTCTATTGTTCAGATCTTTTACCACAGAAATGCATTCACGTAGTACTTGTACCTAAAAAAAAAAACAGTTAAAAATATGTT
Source organism: Nomascus leucogenys (assembly GCF_006542625.1). Classification (NCBI taxonomy): domain Eukaryota; kingdom Metazoa; phylum Chordata; class Mammalia; order Primates; family Hylobatidae; genus Nomascus; species Nomascus leucogenys. The sequence continues at coordinate 23,496,641 of NC_044406.1, read as the reverse complement.
TCGTCTTCTTGGATGAGAGAACAAAAGAAAAATGTTCTGTGAAAGTTCTCAAAGAACCGGAACGTATCACCCACTATTGCCTGATTCAACCTGTCAAAGCTGCTCTCGATGGACACAAAAACAAAAAAGGTCACCCCATGAATCATGACATTTAGAGTAACAAAAAAGAACCCATCTTTCTTATTTTCTGGCACACAAAAATCCAACGCCAAAATGTTATTAAATTGAGTATTATCAGTAAAAAATATGCTCTATTTCCCATTATTTATGAAGCCCTATCCTTTTCTTTCTTACCAATTACATTCCCTATCATTTCCAAAATATACAAACTGTTTTCAATCAACAGATTTCTTTATTACAGTGTGCAGCATGCTTGTTACTGCCTCTTTTCTATATTGAATCCTTGATTGGACAAGCATTTTGAATTTAACACGGACCATGATTGCACATATCAAACAAATTAAAGCTGCCAATCTCTTTTTGGAGACCATCCTTTATATACACTACCACTGAAGAGCACCCTAAGTGTATTTGCTTAGGAAAAATGGGGCAGGAGTGAAGAAATGATTGCTGTCAGAGTTTGCCATGTTATCTAGCTGCTCTTACAAACATGCACTCAGATATTGTTATCCTTTTAAAACATATTTTGTAACTCTGATGTCAAAACCATCCAGGTAGCTTTTACAACATTAAGTATTCTTCATGCTAATCTTAAAATAAGGACTTGATAAACCCAAAAGGATAAAAAAGTAAAAAAGAGAGACCAGATAGTAGGGTTAGAATGCTGACTTGAAGTTCACTAATAAACTTGCTTTTGGATGACAGGGGTGGATGGTGGCAGTGGAATTTTTCCTGTTCCCCCACTAGAAAATGAGAATGTACCTCGGGTACATTTAGAACAGTTGTCTGTTGAGAAACCTGAAGAGACTTGCCATTAAGTGGCACTGGAAAAAAACCATGTTTTATTACGAGGCAGGGCTAGCATTCAAGAGTTAAAGTCTAATACGTAGAACCAAAATGTTTTCAAAAACTTGAAGAAAGATGCATTTCTATGGTAAGGCAGAGTTGCTAGTTTTTCAAATGAAAACTCTGCAAAATAAACACTTTATAAAAAGGAATACTAGGATATTTTCTAAATCATTAAAACAAACTTCAGTTAGACATTACTAAATATAGGGCTTTTGTCATCTTATGAAGCTACTTAAAGATAGTTTCAGAAGCTTTCCATATTTGAATTGCCAATCAGAGGTGAAAATATTGGAGCAAGAGGACTCTTTGATACCTTTGTTTATTTTAAGAACCAAAGCAGGTTCTTAACACCAGGAGAGGGTTCCACAACTTTGAAAACTATGAAAAAAGCTGCAAAAACATAGAAGTGAAAAAGAAAACCTTCCTGGAATCACTCTTCTTGCTCTTTTTAATCTAAGAGTTTGGCTAACTGCTCACCTCTTCCTTTCCTCAAAACCATGAAAGCAAAGGCTTTGTATATTTCTACAATATTTGTATATCTGTGTATTTCTACAATACGGCTGAACTTTTACGAGCTCAGCCACAGAACCTGGCCTTCTGACTAGCCAAGAACTAAAAGATGGGAGGGAGTAATGGTGCTGAGGTCACGCAGTTTTATTGGTTTTATCCATTCATTCATTTGTCAGCCACCATCAGACACACTGTTGGATTTAGTGCTTAGCAACACAAGGATGAAAAAGCAATTAGCCCTGGCTCCAGCAAACTCACATACAGTGGAAGAGAGACGCCTAAGAAGAAACATATGTGAGAAAACATACAAGGAGCTATGTGAGGAAGTGTCTAACTCTATCTGGAGACCACAGAAGGAGCCAGATTTGGGCTGAGGGACCATGAGCAGAGACAGAAGAGTTTGAAGAAAAATCAGAAGTTTAACTTAGAAAACAAAACATGCTGATCCTTCACTTATCAAGCCCACCTTGGTATCAGCATGTTACTGTTTTCCAATATCTGGTAGGCTTTTAGTTTGTTATACTTAATTCTAGTACATACTGATTCTGCACACAGTGTACACGGATACCAAAGTTTGACATCCAGTCAGATTGGTCAACGGGGGCATATACCCTCTACTGAGAATTTTAAGGTATCGAGCCCTTCCTTCCCTATAGTGATCTGATATAGGGGGATTTACAAGGTTAACTAGGTTCGTTTAATTGCTGCAGTCTATTCACTGATGTCCTTATTGATTTTTTAAAGTATAGATATATGGTATAGATAGCTTACCAGCACAGGATTTAGCAGCAGAAAGGTTTCTTACCATCTTCATGGGAATCTCACTGAGACTCTCTATCTGCAATTGGTAAAACAGCAATAATGCCTCCCAGAATTAGCATCAGGAGTAAATTGAGACAAAATGCATAAAAAGGGACTGTACTGTGTCCGGCACATAGTAGGTACTTGACTGAGGACAGCTACAAATGTTATGCTCTTTTAGTGATATATTAATTGCCTATGGAATTATGAGACTTGAACCATAGGCTTTTCCCCATGGAATCTGTGAGGAACTACTCAGAATTACTCTAGGTGAATGTGACTGGTGTCAAGTGCCTTTCAAAATACACAGTATTTATTAATATGGTCCATAACTTGAAATTACAGATTCCCTAATAACGTATTATAAAGAGCCTTAAGTATTTATTTGGTGTCAACTACCTAATTTCAACACTTCTTGTGCAAGGCAGTAAGCTAAATTAAGACATAAATGTCAGGATAACATTTTATACAATTCAAGATTTCTAGGATGTATATAAGAACATCAGAATTCATGTAGAGAATTCACTCTTCAGTTGTTTGTCATAAAAACACTTTTCTTTGAACTCTAATAACTATAATTTACTTTGTAAACTTCCTGGTAAACTCAAATCTTTACATATAATCAACTTATTAAAAAGCATGAAGTAGCATATGACTATTTCCATTTTGGGGGTAGAATTAATTATCATAAGACATTTATTAGCTGAAAGTCTGTGAACTGGTGGATCTTCAGTAGAATCTAGCTAGAAGGTGTGTCTGTACAGCTAATGGTGTTCAACTATTTTTCAAGAATTTTAATGCCTTTGGGTAGAGCTTGCATTCCCCAGCTTCCCACCAATCAGCACTTCCTGCCCTCTGACACCCTGACATCTGATCCTTGATTGTGCCTGCATTAGATCATAATGCAGAACAAACGACTCAATTAGCACCTAGGGAATACCTTAAGAGTAATGGCAGCACAAACTCCTTCAAATTTCACAACTTTTAGGTCATGAGGGTTTTAGTGATTTGAAAACAACTTCTATGCTGCCAAAACAGACTGGCAGGGAGTTATTAGTTTGGGGGGAAAATTAGGCATAACTTATTTCTAAGTGGTTAAAGATGGGATTTTGCTGACATAGTACATCAGTTGCCTTTTGTTTTTAAGGAATTTTTTTAAACGTTCTATATATGCCTTATATGATTACAAATAAGAGTTCTGTATTATTATAGACTTACCATAATATATCAAATGAGTCGCATTTATTGGATTTCAACTATGTACATGTATCTTATTTAGTCTACATACTTACTCTTTAAAGGACAGGCATTACTAAAACATTACCAAGTTATTACTGATTCTGCAATATCTCTTTGAGAAATGCTGAAAAATGAGTTTTTATCCCTATTTTAAGATTGGAAAACTCACAGCACAGTAATCTGTTGGAGACTTCATAGAGACACTACAACAGGAACCCAGGTTTTCTGACCCCCAAACCTATGGGTTCTCTACCGGCTGTAACCCCTGAAAGAGGATTTTGACAAAGGTGAGACAAAGAGTCTTTTAAGACGATCACTTACAATCCTGTGTGACTGCTCTGAGCAAGAGCTGGGGCAAGATGGCTCTTTCTTCATCACGATAAATTGGAATCAGACATGCCATTGAGTTTCTTGGCATATTAATATGCTGATATTTTACTGAAGGTCATCTAGGTTCAGGTTTATTTTGTGTATAATCTTTAGAACTGAATGCCTCCCACCTAAAACACTTCACAATAATGTTTGTTATTAATCAGGCCTATGTGTATGTTTTGGGGTCAGTTTTCAGTACAAAATGTTATTTTAAATATGCACAGATTCTACTATTCCTTAATAAAACCCACAGTTCAAAGAACTAAGATGACCCTGAAAGTTGTTATTATTATTATTTAATCTAAGAGGATAGGTTGATTTTATGTCATTGAAGGGAGAGGAGAATAACTAAATTGGGACCGTTCTTATATAGTAGCGAGATTTCATGGGGTTACCATTATATATATTCAAAATTAAAACTATTAATAGCTTAGAAGGAAACTCTTGTAGACTTTTAAAATAATTATACCCATCTCACAAGTCATGTTGAAAGTTTTGAATAGATAACCAGCCCACATTAGTAATAAGTGCAAAGACTGAGCAAACACGAACAGTCCTATGAATCTGCAGCATATTATATAAGGAGATGGAATAGTGAAGAGCATTGGAGTCCCGCGACCCTGAGTGGAAGGTCTGGATATGCCATTTACCAAGTAAGCTATTCAACCTTTCCAAGCCTTAGTTTCCTCTCTTCTAATAATAATTATAGTACCAATCTCAGAGTTTGTTTTTGAAGGTTAAACAAAATGTACACAAAGTCCTTATCCTTACTGTGATGCCTAAAACATATAGTAAACACTCAATAAAATATTAGTTATGATTATCAGCTATTCATTCCACACCTATTTATAATAAAGATTTAAGCTGTTCTGTAATCAAAAGAAATTTGCCCAAGTTAATACAATATCTGTTTAATGGTATTTATAATCATAATCATTATTGTGCTATATTGTAATTAGGCACAAATGGTAAACTGTTGGTATAATTTACTGTAATTAGTATACAGTCAAACTATTTTTTTTACGGTTTTTCGCTTCTTTGTTCTTGATCTAACATGTGATCAATATTACCAACTGTTTCCCCTCATTTACTGTTTGTGCGATTTTGATCATATCACCTATCCTCTTTAACATTTCCTTTTCCTCTTTGTGAAATGGTAATAAGACCCATTTCATAGTTAAGATTAAACATAGTAAAGTATAAAAAGTAAATATAATATATATATAAAGATGCAGTAAAAACATAAAGATTACATAGAGAAATAGCAGAATGCCTGACACAGAACTGATCAATAAACGGCAGCTGTCAGCAGGTGGTAGCATTATAGTTTGTCATGACTAACATCACAATGCTCTTTCCCCTATGGAACTTAACGGCCACATTCTCAAAAACTTTAAGGCTAGGAACAAGCTTCAGGCATGAAGGTGGGTAAGACTTTAGAGCAGTGGTATTCAACTGCTGCTGTATGCTGGGATGAAATTACACTGATGCCTGGGTCCATTTCAGAGAGTGAGCTTTAACTGGCCTGGGCAGATTTTTTAAAAAAGCTCCTAAGTTAGGCTTTATTGGGTATTTGAAGTGGAGAATCTCTCTGTTGGAGGAATGGCTGAGCTCAGGTGAAAGCCATTCTTGGTTCCAGAGACAGCCAAAGAATCTTAGTGAGTCTTGCTTACTTTGGGAGAAGAGGAAGTAGAAAGGAGGTGTTTTCTCCTGGGCACTCGAAGAGGAAATAAATCAGGTGTGCTTTTAGGGTTGACCTTAAGGACAATTTTGTGTATATGTGATTTTAGGAACAACAGGAAAGTACCCTGCTCCAAATATAACCCATCATCTACTTGCTCATGTTTGGCACTATTTCCACATAAAACAGAGCAAGTTAAATCTGACAATACAAATAACCCTGGAAAGAATAATATAAACACATCAAAAAAGAAGTATTTTCAGTTTTTGAATGGTACAAACAGAAGGTTTCCCTTTATTTTAGAGATTGAGAAGGAAGCAAGGTAGCAGGAGAGCGCTAGACACCAAAGGGACACCATCCAAGCAAGATGGTGAAAAAGAGCAGAAACTGACTGAGTAAACCAGACTAGAATCCCCGAGTTTACAGTTTTGTAGTGGGAGGCAAGAAAGGAGTTGTGCAGGAGTGCATCTTCATGGAAGCCCCAGTCACAAGGTCATGAAAGGAATAGCTAGCCGCAAACGTCTAGCAAGTGCATCTCTAAAAGCATGGTGCTATTACACTGGAAGTAGAAGTGTCCTCACTAAACATGCAAAACATTAAGGTCCTATGAAGAAAAAATAAAAGCAATATATTGATAGAAAGAAAATTAAGCCTCTAACTCTGTGGTTCAACATCAGAGCTAAAGTAAAAACAGTATTTCAGTATCTGAAAATAACTTTAGTTCTGCCTTGTTCATGGCTATTCTGGCATTACATACGTATCAAATTGTGCTGGCTAGGATACAACCTAGTGAATGTCCTCATTGGTAAATACCTCAGATATGGTTCTCTAAGTTTGTCAGCCATCCTAGACACATACTTATGGACAAATAAAACATATTTTGGAGAGTCAAAATATTGTTATGATACAGCTGTTTTAAGTTTATTCAGTATTTCAGAACCCCTTTTTTGGAGGGTCATTTTATCCAACATCCTCCTATGAATTGAGCTTTTTAAACATTTTGCCATTTTATCTAACATCCTCCTGCTTATAATCCCCCCACTCCAAAAGAAAGATTATCGCATAAGGATCGATTTTTCAAATTTAGTAGCTTTCCATCGAATCTTTCTGATACTGTCAACACATGAAAGTTTCTTTTCCCAGTTGGTTAAGTCGCCGTCAGCTCTTAGTGGGGGCTGGGTCCTCGAAGCCACTTCAATATCCTCAGAGTGCCCACTAACACATATGGCCTACTAGGAAGATGTGCGCAGCTCAGTGGATAACTTTCAACAGAGTATTAGGAATATAGCTGTCCCTTAAGGGTCTGTATAAAACTTTTTATTTAGCATGAATGTAGAATTGATACAGGGTACTTTCTCATATGCTCAGCTCTCCTTCAATCTGGACATGTTGATTTTGACAGATGTTCATGGGACAGACATCTCAGTGGATCTATCTATCTAGGAGATCAATAGGTATGCGAGTCTAAAACTCAGTCTGAAAGAGGACTCGATCGGTCGAGTTAGACTTGGAGTCCTTGGTGTGTAGGGGACAGATGAGATCATCCATGGAGAATGCACACAGAGGGAAGAGAACAGAGGGGAAACTAGATAAACCAATGTTTTCTGTACGTTGCCCCCAGCCTCAATTATAAAAGTAACACACTGTCAGGAAAATGACTGCTCGCATCTCAGTGCATTTCCTGCCAGACTTTTTCTAAACTGATGTTCATGAATATATGTGTGTGTGTGTTACTACAGGGGAGAGTATATTAACTACACAGACCTGAAACCTGTTTTTCTTAATACATACAATTCACTTTTACAGAACATGAATAATCCACATTGTAATGGCTGTCCAATATTCTATGATACAAAGGACATACAATTTTTCAAACTATATCAACATATAGATTAACGTCTCAACATACACTGTGATCTGCACTTTTGATTATGTAAGAGGAAATCATTTTAAAAATGGAAAACAAATGGGGTGGAGAGGTCAATGGTAGATGGACTGGAAAGACTCCATTGGGTTTTGTAACTAGGAAGTCCCTAAGGACCCTGGTGTGAGCAATAGAGCTGTTGAGTGAACTAAATGCTAGAGAAGTGAAGAGCCTATATACAGCTCTCTTACAAGAATCTTACAAAGGAGAAGTGGGAGCAGGGAAATATAAGATTAAAGAAAAGCTTTTGTTAAGTTTTAAAATAGTCAAGGCTTAGTGTCTCTGGAATGACTGTGTCTGTTCCATTCTTGCAAAGATCACCTCAAGTCTCACCTCCTCCACTCATTCTTTTCCCACTAACTCAAGCTCTATCTGATCTCTTCCTCTTAAAAATGGATGAGAAATTTTTACTCTTAACCTCCCAATACACAGCTGAGGCTAGAGGTTCTCAGTCGTGGGGTGAGACAGGAGAGCCTCCACAACAAAGAATCACCTAGCTCAAAATGTCAACAGTGCCAACGTTGAGAAAATCTCCACTATATTTGGAATTCAAGCCACCTCTCTCCCACCAGGACGCAGGACTACTGTGACTAAAATCTTCCAACTACTCTCCTCGCCTCTCCTCTTGTTCCCCTATGATGCAGCAGCCAGAGTGACCTTCAAAAACAGATCAGATCCTGCCATGCCCCTTCTCTGCTTAAAATCTTCAATGGCTTCCTAGTGTACATAGCTTGTCTACCCCCATTTCCTATAGGCAACAATTCTGAATTTGCTGTATCTCTTTTCTACCTGCATATTATACTTTTACTATATATTTGTATAAGCACAAACAACACATAGATACTATTTTAATGTTGTTTTTAAAATTTATATAAATCATTTTATATGTACTTCTCTGTCACTTACTTACCTAGGAGACTATTATAGACAGTACAGATATTCATCCATAAACATCACCTTGAACGTGGTACATGGGGGTCGGGGGTGGTGTCTGTCTCTAGGGCATACACCTAGAAGTGGAATTGCTGAGTCTTATGTTTGCACAGCTTCAACTTTACTAGATACTGCCACATTTCTTATACCAACTTACTCCCATCAGCAAATGTAAGAGAGCTCCCATGTCCTCACCCAGTATTCCCCAGTTTTGGTTAACAAAGCAATACAAAAACTACAGCCAGTGTTCAAACATCAGACAATTCCACAGGACCATCTGTGTTTCTTCCTCTCCTTGAAAAATCAGAACATCTGGCAAAACAGAGCTCATGTTTTCTGTATGAAAGCAGCATGTATAATTCATCATGGTCCTAAAGGCATTTGAGTTTGTGAACCCTGCACTAGGTGGCCATAACACACTATTAAAATCTTGAACCATTCCAGCCAACAGCCTTCGGCGTGGCATGCTGGTGTCCACAAGTCCTGAGGTCTGGGAGCTGGCAATACCCACAGGTGATGACTCATATGCAGGTCCTGTCTGTCCACCCCCTATCCCAATCTGGTCTTTTCATCATCAGCTCTCTTCTTTATCCACAAACTCATCAGTACTATTAATTTTAGCTCATGGCTGCTACTTGCTTCTCTCCTCCTTCCATTCTTTTACTGCCTATTTTCCTAGTTTCATACTTTTTTTGGCCTTTTGTAGGTATGTAACAGGTATTAAAAAATATTGTGTAAGTTAGTTCAGGAGATAAGAGGCTTGAAATTTTATTAACTATTTATTAAGCAAAGGTAAAAGAGAATGAATGATTGCCAAAATTCTATTCTAGTGTTTCCTAAACTATGTCCTGCATCTACATAAATATGGAGAGAGCTGGCTTAAAACAAAATTAAACAAATTTCTATTGTAGGACACCTTTGAGCCTTAAATATGCTAATATACATTGAAAACAACAAAGGGGCAGGGGATATAGAATGTAGCATTTTCTAAACTTCTTTGGTCAGGGAGCCTTTGTTACCCCGGGAATACTAATGACACCAGAATTACATAGAACAGATTGGGAATGCTGCCCTTTTTAAATGGCCCTGCAACTTTCGGTTTTTTCCCTACACTAATCTATAAAGTCTATTTTGTTTCTAACAATGAAGTTACCTTCCTAGGGAATTTTGGGTTTTATATATATAAATATATATAAACATATAATATATATAAAAATATATGTGTATATATAATTTGTTGATTTTTTTAAAGACAGGGTCTTGCTTTGTCACCCAGGCTACAGTACAGTGGCATGATCATAACTCACTACAATCTTCAACTCCTGAGCTCAAGTGATCCTCTTGCCTCTCAGCCTCCCAAGTAGCAAAGACTATAGACAGGTATGTGCCACCATGCTCAGCTAATTTTTTTTTAAGAGGTGGGGTCTCACTATGCTGCCCAGACTGGTCTAGAACTCCTGGCCTCAAATGACTCTTCTGCATCAGCTGAAGGGAGGGTGGGCTGGGATTAAAGGCATGAGCCACCAGACTTGGCCTATATATTTTAAAGTTATTAAAAGTAATTCCTCTGATAGAGAGGAGAGGAGTTAGGTAGAATATCTGTCTTACTTTTTTCCCATTCAGGAATTTCAATAATAAAGCTTTAAAAAATGGTTTTAGGTGTCTCTTACTATTGAAAACTAAAATATAACAAACTGGTTGATGAAAGACAACAAAAACAAATCTACACATCTCTGAACAAACCCTAGACTGCAACAGAAGATCAAAATAAACATGTCTCCACCGTCACAACCAAAATCAAAGGCAACTCGGCAGCTGGATTCTCAAAGTAGCTGAAAGTTCTCATCAAGTCTATGTCAGTCTTATTCTCCGTGAGCACTGTACTAACCCACCCCATGTGTGATAAAGTTATGAACAATGGCGGCTGCCTAAGGCAAATTGTGTTCCTGAGTCACTGAAAGGGTTAAAGCCATTTCGTGTCATTTAAAACCACACAGTGGAACAAATGGCCATATCCAATTGTCTTCTTCTTGAGGGCAGAAACTTAATCCTGCTCTGGGCTGGTGTGGTGGCTCACACCTGTAATCCCAACACATTAGGAGGCCAAGGTGAGAGGACTGCTTGAGCCCAGGAGTTTGAGGTCAGCTTGGGAAACATGGCAAGACCCAGTCTCTACAAAAAATAATTTAAAAGAATTAGCTGGTGGGGGTGGGGTGGGGGTGGGTGGGTGGCAGTACACACCTGTGATCCCAGCTACTCAGGAGGCTGAGGCAGGAAGATTGCTAGAGCCCAGGAGATTGAAGCTGCAGTGAGCAGTGCTTGCGCCACTGCACTCCAGCCTAGGCAAACGAGTGAGACTGTCTCAAAAAAAAAAAAGAGAAAAAAAAAACAAAAAAAACCCAAACAAACAAAAAAACAAATTCTACTCTGGATCTCTGAGGGCTGCCCCACAGTGCCTGTCACACAGAAGACACAAAGGAAATGAAGTGGGTAGAATTTGCTGCTACAGAAAACCAAAGAAAAAAGAGCAAGCTCACAAATGTCCATGCTCCTATGAAACTGAAAGTCCTTTTATAGCCTTCTTGGGACTAGGGCTCAAGTAGCTGTGAACAAGTACTGTTAGATGAGCTGGTAATACTGTTATAAACTTCACCTGGGCCAGCCTGCCCTCTTAAAAAGAATAGCTCATTTAACCCCCGTGCTACAGGGGCTCAGTACTGGCACTTTCTCGATTTAAGGATGACAGCTAGTCCATGATTTACTGTGGTCCACTGACCAATGAAGAATAAGACAATACCACCAAATGTGACAGGCTAAACTTCTTACAGATTTTACTTTGATGCTCACCATATTTACTACTAGTACAAATCAGGCTGAGAAACACCTACCATAAATCAGATATCTAACACTAACAAATTATGCACCCACTACAGATGACCTTTGGAGTTGCTCAAGGTACAGTCACAATCATGCATTAAAAAAGCTGTCTTTCACTGTAAAGTGTGAATGTATGAAATTAAATGAGGCTTGCAATGTAATCAGTGTGGTTGGCTGCTTTAATATATTCCATTTCAATTTCAAATCACCGTAAGCCAAGAGTGACGAATCTAATTTGATCAGTTGTTCACAAAAACAGAGAAAAGCAAATGTGGATCTAGCAACACAGACAGATTTTTAAAGGAATTAATATTTTCCACCACCACCAGAAGCCCTTAACATATTTTTTTAAAAATAGTAATTAAAAACAAATCCAAACAAAATTCTTTTCTCACTAAAAATTCAACCCTCACACTCAAAAGTTCAAAAGAGACAATATTTAAAAGCATAAAAAGCATATTTAATTTTAAAAGCCAGTGACATATTTCAAATGTACCAAAAGAAAACTAAAACCAACAGGTCTTTACAGTGCACCTCCTGGAAATAACGTGGAAGGTTCTCCAGCACTGGTTATTAGTATCTAGCAAGAATTTGTATACAAACACATTTCTTTATCTCCATCCCTACTATAATTTGGGGCAACACAACTTACAAATGTAGTCACTGTCATATTCGAGGTCTTTAGGACTCTAGCAGCTACTTAGCAGAGCACACAAGAAATAACATGCTGAGATGGGAATGAGACTGCATTATCCCAGTCACCTTTGAAAGTTGTGATGCTCTTCAGAATCTCCCTAATTAATATGTAATTTTTAAGGCTTTAGCATTTTACTCTAGACGTCTGTACATAATTTCTAGAGAAAATATATGGAGTGCTTCCAGCAGGTGCACATTTGGTGGAGGGGGACCTTCCAAAAGCTCCCACAGTGGAAATATCACACTCCTTACCAAAACCCTTCTTTCAAGATCTAGCCCCTGCCTATTTGTCCAACTTCATCTTCTATTACTTTCCCTTCGTTGCCTGTCCTCCAGCCACACCTGCCTCCTAACTGTCCTAAGATGCTCCAGCTTCAGACTTTTTCCTCTGGTTGTTCCCCTGGTGTAGAACATCCTGCTTCCAGAATTTCCTCCCTCTTGTCATTCAGGTCTCAGCTTAAACATCAGCTTCTTAGAACTTCGTATCCACTTCTATCAAACCACCCCATTTTATTGTCTCTGTAGGGGTTGTTACTATCTGAAATGATCTTGCTTTTTACTCTTCTGTAGAATGTGCCATGAGAACAGATACCTTGTTTATGCCTGATGCATGGTAAGCAAAAAAAAAGCTAAAAACAAACTTACAGCATAGAACAATAATAGACACCATAAAGAGGCACTAAAGTGACACAGACATTTAATGATTTCTTTTTCAATAGCTAGGATGTATGACACTGAGGAAGGGCAGGAGGGGCGAACATCTTTGGAGTCTGCTGGCCCTAAGTTTCAAATGCGTGTCTGTACTAGATAGAATTTACTGTCTTAGAAAATAAGTTAAGTTTACCTGTTTTCCATCTGTAAAATGGGGATAAGAGCATCCACTCAGCAGATTATTGTGAAGATTAGCATGACATGAAAAGAACAGTTCATCAGTAAAGGATTTGATGTGTATTTTATTTTTATTTACCTGCCACTACCAACTACTGACATTTTCTTTAAATAAAAATGGCAACCAAATAACAAAAATATGAATGAATCAGCACTCACTGTATCACTGTATCACCCTGGAAACTAGGAGATTACAAATACAAATGGACAGAAATAAAAATGGTATGATTTCTAGAATTTTTTTTCCAACTTTTAAGTGATGCCTGATGTCTCTATCACTTCTAATTATAAAATACAACATATCTCATTTCTTTCTTGAGACAAAGATCCAAAGACAACAAACTACTAAAAAACTGCACTTATTAATTTATATTCAGTTAAACAAAGGCAAATATAACAAAGGGTACTTATTAATTTTATTCTCCAGAGATGCTTTAGCTGAACCATGTCATAACAAAGACATCACATAGCAAGGCTTCTATCAGCATTGAACAAAAAAGTAGCTTTTTTTTTCCTTCTGCTTTTTTCATTTGAGCAGTAAGGAACTATGGTGGCTTATTTATTGGGCAGTAAATGTATTCGAGACACTACCCTTTTAGGATAATGAAAACCTCAAAACAGGTCAAACACTTGAAGTGGTAAGTACTGATTGCATCATGGAGGTACATACTATGCAACCAGCCTTCTTTGTGCTACTAATTCTGCAGCTAACAGATTTAGGGAGTTAGTTAAGAAGGGAAGGGCACTAGAGAAAATATTATTAACCGAGAAATACAAAAGGATGGCAGCAAAGAGAAGGTTATGGGAGTAAAATTACTAATTGAGGAAAAATAAGGGAAAACAGCAAAAATAGAGAAGGCAATTTATATAAGCTGGACTGGTCTGCACCTATAGTATCAGGGTGGACCCCATGTGAAGTTGCCATATTTTGTACACAAAAAAATGGTCTAGTGTCAGCAATTTCATATGGTACAAACCAACACATATACCAAAGTACTCAGGACTCCTCATTACTACCTAATAAATGATACCCCCTAACTCCTGCATGAGTTTTGCATGCAAGTGTAAACTCTGAATGGCTTGTATTTGGAACCTTTACACAGCAGTGTCCAAAATGGTAACTGTTAGGGTGTCAGACTCCATTGTGGACAAGAAACTCTTCTATTTTAATAGATTCAAATCCCCAAATTTCTTCTGATGGCTGTTAAGGTTTCAGAAGGCATTCTCAGTTTCCAGAGAAAGATTGATATTAAAAATATAATACAAGAGTTTAGAAGTGCTTAAATATTTTGAAGTCTGAATAAAGGCAAGATTCAAAGGGCATAATGGAAAAGAAAAGACATGAATTTACATAATAACTAATATTTTAAGATGTTCAAGAAGACCCTTATAGAGACACAGAAATACATTTTTAAAATCACAAGAAGTGGGGATATTAAGGCACATAAATAAAACTGTCATTGCAGTGACAATGTACTGGTGAAGTGGGGTGGGAAGATGAAAAGGGGAAATATTCAGGTAAACACTCCAGTATTTAAAAACAAATGGTGCGTTTGGATAGCTAATGTGATAATTTGAATTACAGCATGTGGTATTCTAAAAAAGAGTGCTGCAGAGTTGCCTGTGTGCTAGAAGGTGATTGGTTAAGCTTGTTCCAGTATTATTTATGATAATAAAATTTCCTCGTCTGCATTTGGTGGGGGGAGGGGTAGGGAGGTGTTTAAAGAAAGCGAGTATCTGTATAGTGATCAAACTGTTACTGAGCAAGAGCTTAAGCCCACTCCCAATCACCAGGATTTCTTTCTGTTAATTAATCATAATAAGGATAAGGTAGTGAGGAAGGGGACAGCCAAAGCGCAGAGAGCAATGGGGGCAGGGGTGGGGTGGGACCTGTTTTGGTGAAGATGAAGGGTTTAACTAATCACAGGGCAAAACAGAAGTTGACATTTGCATCTCAATGCTGTCCCTGGTTATAAGCTGACCAAATGTAGATGAAGCCCTGACAAACCATATTTCACCAATTTTAAGATAAATCTCCTCCCCTATGTTATAACATCTCTGAAATCGGAATGTGTCTTAAGTTAATGCCATTTTGGATTTAATGATAAATGCTGACAGAGTTTAGCTAATGGTCATCTTTCTAAAAGTCACTCTGTTACAACTTAAACCAGCCAATCAATGATCAGAGAATGTTAAGTTTCCTACATGACTCTGTAACAGCTGCTAGTACCTTAGAAAATAAAAAACACCAGGGAAGGAGATGGTCTTAGTCATCTACATGTTTCTGATGCTTAAACACACCTCTAATTATGCCCTTTATCTGAACTAGGAATCTTGGGAAATAATATACATTAAGAACTTTAATACTGGGTCCCCTGACTTTGTTACAAAGAATGCTACTGTGTATGATTCAAAACCTTTATGGAAGGAAATCTAAGCAGATACAGAAAATATTCAATATTTTAATATGTTGAACTACTGGTGGAACAGATGCTTGCCGCTTGGGTAACTACAGAAAACCTAACAGAAATCTTTTGATGAATTTTATTGAAAAGAATAAGACTGTTAAATAAAGATACCATGCAATGAAGGAGGAAAAGAACTCTGGAGTCCTGTGTTGCCCAATAAGGTAGCCGCTAGTCACATGTCACTATTTCCATTTAAATTAATTAAAACTAAGTAAAATGGAAAATTCAGTTCCTCAGTCGCACTAGCTACATTCAAGTGTTCAACAGCTATATGTGGGGCTAGAGGCTACAGCACTGGACAGCATAGGTACAAAACATTTCTACTATTGCAAGGAATTCCAGTGGACAGTGTTACTGCAGATGAACAGTCTGAAGATGAGTTATAGCTCAGCTCCAACACGTAGCGGTTGCAAATCTGGATAAATTAATGGTGTTCATCAAAACTTGCTTTTCTCATTGGTAAAATGAATATGTAATTGTTATCCTACTCCCAGAGATACTGTGAGGATAAGAAGACAAAGGACACGTGAAAGTGCTTTGAAAAGTATACAGTAGTTGGGCGTGGTGGTGGCTCACACCTGTAATCCCAGCACTTTGGGAGGCCGAGGTGGGCAGATCACGAGGTCAGGAGTTTGAGACCAGCCTGGCCAACATGGTGATACTCCCTCTCAACTAAAAATACAAAAATAACTGGGTGTGGTAGCGTGTGCCTGTAATCCCAGCTACTAGGGAGGCTGAGGCAGGAGAATCGCTTGAACCCGGGAGGTGGAGGTTGCAGTGAGCCGAGATCACACCATTGCACTCCAGCTTAGGCGACAGAGTGAGACTCTGTCTCAAAAAAAAGAAAAAAAAAAAAGAAAAGAAAAATATACAGTGCCATAAACAGGTTAGCTAGTAAGTTATATTTTTATATGATTTACTTTAATAAACACACTTATGTCTGCTGGATATTTTTTTACTGTTTAATCCCCCAAGTTTCAAGGCTTCTTTTTCTTTTTTTATTGGGAAGGGAGGGGGCTGGTTTAAAAAAGAGGAAAAAAAAACATGCCTCCAGATATTTTTTAGCAGACAAATGCTTATAGTAACCACATGAATAACAGAAATGAGTGAAGTGGGCTGTGGTGAGGCTATGGCAAACTGGAGAACCCATGTTCTGTCCAAACTGCTTAGCTGCTACTTGGCTTCAGTCAATCGTGGCCATTCAGGAATGTTGACCTACCGTAGCCACATATTGATTTTATTTAAAAATGCCAGAAATTTGACTCTTTATAGGAACTCTCTACACTAAAAAATATTAGCAACCATTTAGAAATTTGAAGTGTTCTTCAGGCAAATTAAACACATTTAAAGGTCATGTGCAGTTTGTGGCTGCTACTATGTGACCTCTGGTTTCTAAGACCCTATGGCAGCTATACTTCTTCCTACGTGGCCCCATGTCTTAGGACACTTACAAATAAATGCACACAATTTACTGCTCATTTCATGTGAAATATAAATAAGAGTCACAGTATTACTTATTTTATATAAATTACCATTCTCCAGTATTAAGAAATTATTTCTATGATTACTAAAATATTGAAAAGGAAAAAAAGGCAAGAAAATGATATTATTCCTTCTTCCATGATTTTATATGCAAGTTTTACTGTAATTAAAGTTTTTTATTGCTACTCCATTGGAAAATCACTGAAAATATGGGGGAGAACTATAGTATCGTATATAAAAGCCAAAGTCTTCTACTGATGAATGAGTTAGAAATGTTTTTTAAAATTCTAATTTGAAAAGCTTAATGTCAGAAAGCAAAGCAAATCTTTTAATTCTCCCAGTAATTTAAATGCTATAAATTCAAAAAAACATTCAATTTAAAAGGTTTCTATTATATTGAAGCATACACAATTTTTTATTCCAAGTATACTTAACTGTATTTTATTTTTATCACATGCCCGCCCAAAGGAATCAGCAGTTGCAGCCTTATTCAGTTGATAATTCAAATATTATTTCTAATACAAATATATGGTTTATCACGCTTATTTATCACTAACTTGCTACACTTCATAATCACATTACAACCCCACTGTGTACTGAATACCACTTACAGTTCAAACTACTCAAGATAAGCACTGTTACTTTCAAGAGAAGATTGGCAGTAATTAAAGGTCTTATTTAGTAGTTGTTGGTAACCACCTTTTTAAGGAGGAAAAAAAAAAAAGAAAGTAGCATAGATATATTTAATTTAGTAATTGTATTTTCTTAATGAGGTCTATTTTGGACATATACTTTAACTGGGGTTAAAACAAAGATGTGCTAAACTGTTATCAATGCTATAAAACAGAATGAGATGGAAGTGTTTTGTAATTCATCAATCAGAAGAATTGAAACATCTGTGACCTACATGGCATAAAACTAAATCATACTAGAACACTAATAATAATAATAAAAACAACAATAGTACTTTGCACTTATAGACCTCCTTTCAGAGGAATTTCAGAGTGCTTTTTAAACACATGTTATTTTCCCTTTTTCGAACAAATAAGACAACTAAATCAAAGAGTAATAATGGTTTGCCCATGCCACAAAATGAGTCAGCGACAAACCAGGAATAGATTTTCTAACTTGCTCAGTCTCCCACAATTATATCGTGCAATGATTACTCTGTTAGAGTATATCTTGCAGGTTACACTCAAGACAGGTATCTCCAGATTTCTTGTGGGCTTACTATTTTTCTCCCCCAGCCCCAGCCTATTAGTAGTATTGTTTACAAACCTACATTGCCATCAATACATGTGCCTGCATACTGCTCAACTGAAAGTCACATGGGCGATAAGAGAAGACCAGTCTGAAAGTCTCTTAGCAGTTCTTCACCTTCCCACCTTCACGAGAGCTTTCTGGGGTTGGCCTCCAGACATTTCAAGATACATTAAAGGCTAGCCAAACAAATAACACATCTGGAGCAGAGAGCTAAAATTGTGAATCACTAGAAAAATCTGCAGATGGCTGGATGCGGTGGCTCCTGCCTGTAACCCCAACACTTTGGGAGGCAAAGGCAGGCGGATCTCTTGAGTTCAGGAATTGGAGACCAACTTGAGCAACATGGCAAAACCTTATCTCAAAAAAAAAAAATACAAAAAATTAGCCGGGCATGGTGGCACATGCCTGTAGTCACAGCTACTTGGGAGGCTGAAGTGGGAGGGTCACCTGAACCTGGGAAGTCAAGGCTGCAGTGAGCCGTGATTGCGCCAATGCACTCTAGCCTAGGCAACAGAGTGAGACTCTGTCTCAAAAAAAAAAAAAAAAGAGGAATCTGCAGGGAAAACAACCAGCTGCTATCATATGTATATAAATTCTGGAGGGCAAGGAGTGTGCCTGGGTTGAGACAGTCCTCATTTGAAGTATGATTTTAGACTTTCAAACTTAATCCCACTAATATGACTGAGCATCAATTTGATTTATATAACCTAAAGGTTTAAACAAAGAAATTTCTAGGCTGGAATTTATGTAATCTTCTGGAGATACATTATATCACAGCCCAACTCTATTAGTAATTGTCAGAAAGTAGACAAATTAAGGTGGGAAATTAAGTCCATGTGGAATGAGGAGATGGTATGGGCTAAATGTTTGATGAATGTATACACACATGGATAGAAATTTTTTTATGACACAGTTGAAGGACGTAATAGGAAATAAACAGCAGAGAAAAGAGGATGGAGTCAGAAAGTGCTCTATTATAGAAAACATTAATTTAACATACCATTTATTAGGCTCCTATCATGAGCAAGTTGCCATCAGATATATAATAATGTATCAAGCATGATCCCTGTCCTCAAATAATTATAATGCAGGAGGGACAGTGCTTAAGAACTACAGGAATTTAGAGGACAAAGAGATCACTTATGGCTGTGAGGCCTTAAAGTATGAATAGAATATGAACAGAGACTGGGTTGAGGTTGGCTAACCCAGGCAGGGAAACCACACCAGCCAAAGGATGTGGCCACAGTGGAGTCAAGGCCTGCTCAGGGACTGGTGAAGGGTCTAATTTGTGGGTACCAACAAGGTGCAGTCCTAATCCTTCTAGGTAAAAAGGGGTGATCTGAGACTATTTTATAGCTCCAGCTATAGCCAGCCAAGCTATTTCTCCTGCCTGGACACCCCAGGTAAGCCCAAGAGATGAGCACAGGACACAGGAATATCCTCCTAAACCCTCTACTACTACCATCCTGTTCCAGACCACTTGGAGGACATGCAAAATTATAAAGCTGTGGAAGGCTGCTCTACCCAGGATCCAGTCAGCTGAGTGTCAATGTAAATAGAAGAGGACAGGAGGTGGGAATGGTCTCAGAAATCCAAACCACAGAAGCTCCTAAGTACCACGTTTGGGTTAGCCTCCACCTTAATACCTCCCCAGTTACCTATCCAGTCTCCTTGAAAGATCCCCCATCCTCCCCAGCAGCCCCATTCCTTCGTTCATAACGCAAGTTAATGGGGGAAAATAACATGTGCTTTATAGCCAATTTTGTTGAAATGCATTTATTTCATCTTCAGTTTGCTCATTACCAGAAAACAGTTCCTTCTTGCTTACTTTTCCCTAGCCTATTTTTCTTCACTTTATCTTTGATGCTACATTAGCGTATACAGCACCATAAATGCTTCCTTTATCTAGGAAATAATTCTTGTGTTTGACTTCATTTTCCTTTCTACTGTCTGTTTAAATTGTTATCTAGATGCCACCCAGTCTCCCTTTCTATATCAAAGTCAAACTTAATGCATATTTGACAAGTAGCAATATTAAAGTTTGAAGAGTTTCACTAACTCAGAGATTCTCAACACTGTGGGTGTGCATCAGAATCACCTGCAGAGATTTTTAAATACACAGCCGCCTGGGCCCCACCCCAGACCTACTCAATCAGAAATCTAGCTTGTGGATTATTCGTGTTTCAACTTCTCCCATTAAGTATGGAAAACTGAGAATTAAAGTTTTCTTTTTAACATACTTCTGACATGATGCTATTTCGATAGATAAGAAAATTAAAACACAGTTATCAAGATATATTTTAAGCTCCTTGAGAATAGGGACCATGCTTTTTCCATACTGTAACCATTTGGTAAAAATGAATCGAGCATTTGCTACATGTTTGGTGTTGTGCTAGATGCTGAGGATACAAATCTGAACAAAACATGGTCAATGACAGGCTGCAGAAACCAATTCAAATACAGTTGTAACACTAAGTACTATAATAGATAGTCGTTTAGACAAAGTGTTCTCAGAATAAAACCAACTGACATTTACTGCATGCTTACTACGTGCCAGGCACTGTCCTAAGCATTTTATGTATTGCCTGTTTAATGTCCTGGATGTTTTACATATTAGCCTATTTCCATATTATCCTGCTGAATTTAGAACCCTTTGAGGTAGGTGCTATTTTTTTCCTGTTTTATAGATGTACTTCAAGGTTACTTATCTAGTAAGGGGTGGAAAGTCAAAATTTGCACCTGGCACTCTCACTCCAGAGCCTGAGTTTTTCATCACTACCCTATATTGCTTTTGAGAAACCCAGGCCAATGCCCTTGGTGTTCAACAAATGCTAGTGGAAGGAAGGAACAAAACAACAAATATTTTACAGAGCACTCACATGGTATGCCTGAAGCTCCTCCTTCCTAAAACTCCTGAACACAACAAACTAGAACCTTTGAATGTTTGTATGATTCCTTAGAGCCTAGGCAAAGACAAATATTATCTTTCCCTTTACTTCAGTAATGAGATCAGAAGTTAGGTTTTCATAGCTAACTCTTAAATCTATCCCTTCATTTCTGTTCCTCTAGTTCATGAGAGCTTACATCATTTGAGCCAAACTAAAAATGGCATTTTGAGGACACTGCTTCCAGGAATTCCCACATGCCTGTAGCATGTTATAGTGACACTCTGCTGCAATGAAAAAGATATTTCCTTAGAATTAGGTGAGAAAGGCAAATCTAAAGAGATGATATTTCAGGTTGAAAGAAGGAAAAAAGTTTCCTGATTCAGAGTTAAAGGCTGCTGCCAACAGCTTGTTTTGTTTCCAAAGATCAACACACAAAAGTTTCACAGAGCTGGAGGGAAAAGATTTGGATGCTAAGTTAGACAGGGGGCCGGGAGGAGGGGGGGGCGGGCATAATTCCCATCATTCCTTTGGGAGCAGTACAAAAATAACAAAACCTTTATAAAAGAGATGAGCAAGCTGGCTGTGAAAGGAATGACCCCTCACATATAGGGAAAGCAATTTGCATCTACAGATCTCATTGGTATAAATGACCTCCTTCAAAGAGTGAAAACCTCAATGGAAAGCCACTATATACCCATGAAAAGCTTTGCCGCCTATTTGTTGAGCTGTATACAGACTAACAAACAGGAGTGGTTAACCTGGCGCACCATGCACTATAGAGATATTTTTTTTAAGTAGGCTTAGTCAGCTAATCTTGTTGAGATTTCTCTCATACTACTGATTTCTTATTCTCAAAATAAATTAAGAGGCTTCATTCAAAATTCCCTGTGGTCTACCAGCTTGAGTTTGTTGGGTGTCTTTGATTGTCTCTTGTCTTTAGATTCCCTGCCTTGTCTCTTTAGATTTTGCTGTGCCCTTTGGTATTTCCCGTTAGTCCATGTCTGGAATAGCTAATTACATGGTAGTGTAATTCCTGCCGTACAACAAGGAATAGCAGAACCTTGCTAATTCACACCAATGACTGAAAGACTCCTGTGTAAGTTACTGAATTATGCAAATGAGCAATAAGTGAAGAAAGATGATTCAAAATTGTATTTCATTCATTTATTTTGACAAGTGTAGTTTAGTCTTAATTATTTTGAAAATTTCTTTGTAGCATACTAATAAATTTACTGCAGCTTATTTGTTAAAAGTGATAAAGCCTTCACTAACAGAGACCAGAGTGCACTCTGTTGAATAATTTCCTAAGACAGATTACTGTTCAGACGCTTTCTTTTACTGTGGATTTTACTGACTTTTCAGCATCGACTTTTTTTGGTAAGGCAATATATAACATACCAGTAAACTTGAGGAATTAGTTCAGCAGTAAACATTTACTTCATAAACAGGTCTTACATGTTTAAACTTTCACCATGGTGTTAGTGAAAACACAAAACACAACAAAAAATTAGCCATGCTTTAAGTAAAACATTTTTACATTTTTTTTCGTCATAATGCTAACAGGACTTTAATTTTTGTTGTCTAAATAAAACTAGTTTGGTCTGTCAGTCATCCCACTTAATTCCAATTTCTATTTTGTTTTGTCTTACCACACTCCTTTTCTTTATAGTTAAAGATGTCTGTTTTAAGATAAGTGGATATATCACAGTGTGTAAATTTTCATGTCAAAATACTTACATTATTATATTCTGAGTTAAATTATTTAAGATAGAAAAACATTTTGATACACTTTTGACAGATGTATCCTGTACGATGGATCAATTTCTTTCAAAGCACCACCACTGGTTACAGTGGAGAGTGGACAGTGAAGAGAGAATACCCTTCAAGGACAGTGGGCCCAGTGGCTCACGCCTGTAATCCCAGCACTTTGGGAGGCTAAGGCGGGTGGACTGCTGGAGTCCAGGAGTTTGAGGCCAGCCTGGGCAACATGGTGAAACCCCATCTCTACAAAAAAATACAAAAATTAGCTGGGTGTGGTGGCACGCACCTGTAGTCTCAGCTACTGGGGGCGGGGGACTGGGATGGGAGGATCACTTGAGCCCAGGAGGTCGAGTGAGCAGAGATCGTGCCACTGAACTCCAGCCTAGGTGACAGAGCGAGACCCTATCTCAAAAAATAATGCCCTTCAAGCTTATAGTCCTGAGTTTAAAGCTTTGCTTCTTAATAAGCACTTTTAGATGAAATTTTCAATTCAGATATGCTTTCAAATCATGATGCATTTGTCAAAGGAGGTTCTCCCTTTATGAAAGCAAGATAAATAGGGCACTTAAAGAAAAGTGAGAAAGGCAAAACTTAGTCTCAAACTACATGTCTGCATCTGTGCCTATTAAAATCTCACATACTCTTTAAGGCCCAACTCAGGAAATCTCCACCAGGAAACCTTCCCTGAGGTATATGCTGAGATCCCTCAGCAATTCATACCATTCCCTTGTATTTGAGTTACTTGTCTTCAGGCTGAAGTTTCCCTAATAGATTAAGAACAGGGCAGCTGTGATACCGCAGAAAGAAAAGCCGGGCTCTTAACACTTCTAAGCTTTGCTACTTTGGGAGAGTCATTTCATCCTTTTGGGGTTGTTTCTCATCTCAAAAGTGTCAACTACATACCCGTATGCAATGGAATTGTATGGAAAATGTAAAACATAATGGCTGTGAATGTTCTCCACAAAAGTAGAGTCCTATAAAAAGGAGGTATTCAGGGGTGAATGCATGAATAAGCAATTGGTCAGAAGTATTGGTACTTCTAGAAGCAATATCATATAGGACAGAGACCCAATACATATTTGCTGAATAAACTGGGCAAGGGTGCAGGGCACGAAGAGGGGACAGAGAGTAACAGACTTACAGACCTGCTTTTGTGACCCTATTTGAAATTACAATAATTTCTTAAAACAAGAAAAGTACATCAGTGTCTAAAATTAGCCAGCAAATCTATCTTTCTACGAACTAGTTTAAGCCTTAAGCTCTAGGGGATGGTGCTAGGGCTTGCAGGGTTCACAGGCCAAGGAGAGAAAGGTTTCCCAGGGCTTTTATACAGGGAGAATGTAATCAGTGTTGATTTAACTCAATGATGGGCTACTAAGTCTGTCTAGTTACTGTCCTGTTAGCCACAAGGTAAGAGAATGCAGATGGATCTAAATAAATTCGTGACAACTACAGGAAGAATTAGTTTAAGAAGGAGTCAAATTGATGATGGGTTTTCTTTGTATATGACGGGTAGCATTATATAAACAAGATAGTACGGCATAAAATAATAAATGGCACTGATTAATAATGTGAAAATCAACATCAGTTCTTGGCCTGGGCCTACAGGGTTACTGGAGACATCACAAAGACATTATTAGACTTCAAAAGTTACGGTTGATTCCCTTAGATAATTATGAAAAATTTATCAAGAATTATAGGATAATGAAGACATATGCCAATTCATATGAAAAGCAAGAAGAAAGCAAAGCAAAACAAAACACAACAATGTCAGTTTAAATGTCAGCTTCAAAATGAAATTTGTATTATAACTGAAAAGATGAGGATTAAGTAAACACTTTGCTTTTAACCATTAAGGGCTATTCTGGCATGGTACAAGCACTAGTAAAAAAAAAAAACAAACAAAAAATACCAACCACCAAAACAAAAACAAAAGATTAAGAGGAAACGTGAGAAGGCAGTGCTGTCTCATAGAGGGAGCATAAACGCTTCTGAAACCATGAGAAGAAATGTTATCACAATAGAGTTAAGGCAAATAAGAAATGATTAAGACATTAAATTCTGGGTTAAGTAAATGGAGAAAAGATTCCCAAGAGGAAAAGAATATGTAATTTTAAAATAACCCTAACTACTAGAGAAAAATAGCAGAGTCAGACTAAATCTGTTTAAATCCCAAACATCTCTGAGACCATGAAACAATTCTGGATAAATATAAATCCTCTAATTTGCCTGAAGCAAATGGGACTGGCATTTTCATACCGTTCACTGACTTTTTAAAAAAATTCACATTTACTGGAAATTTCAGCTAGTATAAAAAAGTCACAAATTCAATAACTGGTCATACCACAATGAGTGTTTTGTTAGAAAGTTTTAAGAAAAAAACGAATATCTTCTCCTTCTGAGCTGAACCTTTTAGTGTTTAAGGCTACATTTTTAAAAGAAATAACTTGTACATTTTAAGTGGCTGTTTCAATACATTTCTAGTGAGAAGCACTAATTTGGGGAGGAAATTAGTATACCTGTATCTAACCCCAAGTGCTTGATTTAGGTCATGTTGTAATGGATTATACAGATATTACACAAATACTGATAATATTAATTCCTGAAACTCATAGTACATTCTATCATGATACTTAAAGGATCTACTCACTTCTCTGCCATGAGTATTACAAGCCCTTTCCTCCTAATTGATGTGCAATTAATTCAACCAACCTCCAATTAGTCTTCTACAACATTACCCTACATAGACAATAAAGCAGAGCCTCTAGATTGGGTTCTAAACCTGGGCTAAAATAGACTTCTACAGACCAAAAATGGTTCTGGGATTTCTCTTTGTAGTGTAATTTAGATGTCATATCTAATTTGCTGTCATGACTATTGTTTCACTGTGCAATTTTTATGTCGTTTTGAATGGTAAAGGCATCATAGCTTTATTGAATTAAACCTTCTGTCTTTATTTAGGGTCTGATGTTACATGTTTGTGCGCTTATGTTTATGTCTCAAAAGCTGCTTTTGACATCAAATAGTAGAAAGGAGTATGCTCTCTTGATACGTTTGCTCATATCTTAGTAAATATAAACACGAACTGGAAAAACACCTTCTCCAAACTGAAGAAACAGAAAACTGAATATTATTATTGCTTTTAAAGGCAGAGATAGCTATTAAATAAGCCATTCACGTTACAGA
Organism: Nomascus leucogenys; assembly: GCF_006542625.1. Lineage (NCBI taxonomy): Eukaryota > Metazoa > Chordata > Mammalia > Primates > Hylobatidae > Nomascus > Nomascus leucogenys. Next base: position 23,470,703 of record NC_044406.1, on the reverse strand, counting down.
ATTATAGAAGACCTTGCTGTTGTGTAACCTAAATGCCTTGTGGATTCTATTAATCAATTCCTTCCTAAGAAAGAACTGCCCTTTCCACTGACAGTTTTTGTGGTACCTACCTCAAACATTTAGATATTATTCTTACCACACTCCCTAGTCACAAAAAAATTAAAATGCTCTCTGACTTTTTAAATCACAAGGGACGAAGTCTATCTTACCCATACCACAACACTCAGTTTAGTGTTGGTCTGTTGGTACTTATCCTTGTCCTGGCCTATGAGTTCAAGCTCTAAACTAAAGTTATGACTAAGAAGACTAACCATGGAAAGCCTTCCACTAGACCACCGGAATAGCCTTTTAACTAACTTTTAGTGCATGAAATTTCATAAAGTTTTTACTAGATAATTACACTTCCTGATTTTGTAATTAGTGGAAGTACATGCAATTACATAATAATTATGATAGTAATTACGTAATTAAGATGTATAATTATGTAGTAAAAAACATCATGGAAATAAAACCATCTACTGTGTAAGCACAATACATTTTAAAAGTAAATTCACTAGCTCAACTGTTTAAAAATACTTTTCTTCAAAATAAAATGATTAGCTTACATTATGGCTTAACTGCTTGAGAATTGTTTCATTTTTTTCATCATTGGTGATAGAAGCATATTTTTAAGAAGTACATAAAAAAATCTTATCAATCTTTAGTACTTTTCCTACTAAAAAATGACAATATGCTTTGCAAACGCAGACCATCAACCACATTATCACCTAGACATGGCAGAGCCCTTGTGTTGCTGTGCTTGTCACTATAAAAGGGGAAAGGAACTTGCCCACTAAAAAGACATAATGGGAAATGATTTTATAGAACGAGTAACACATCTGTTATCATAGAAAGCCTCTAAGTCTCTTTGTACATAAAAGTGCAAACGTTGAGTGCATATTTACAGAAATGGGCTTAAAGACACATAATTAGAATCTGGAAGCTGGCTGCTCCAAAATATGGCAACTTTCATATACTAACTTAGCTATCTTGAAGAGGATGGCAGAAAATGTACAGAGCCAAGACACTTCTACTTATGGGGAAAGCAACTAAAGTGACCATTTCCTGGAAAATGTAGTTTCTCTTCTGTCACATTGTAAAGTTATCTTGAGTTAAAACAAAAACAAAACAGGCAGTATCCATAGAGAAAAATAAACCAGTGTTAGCAGGCTCCATGCTGCCATCAGACAATACCAACTTTCTCGTTCTTGTAGTGAGTATAAAAACATCACAGAAAAGTCAATGACAGTAGGAAAAAGAAAATTTCAAAATAAACTTTTCAGTAGCAAAATTTAAGAAACAGAATCTTGTTTCCATTAGAAGAATCTAGTTGAATGCCTTGAAATCTTTACAAAATACTACTAAATCAATGTTGTAATGAGGTCCAAAATGTAGTGATAGGGTGAAACTTTACTCTGGGCACATAGAGAGTGGCCCTTACACGAAGTGAGCGTAGAACTACACTCCAGTTCTTTTTTTATTGAGATGGAGTCTCACTCTGTGGCCCAGGCTGGAGTGCTATGGTGCGATCTCGGCTCACTGCAACCTCCACCTCCCGGGTTCAAGTGATTCTCCTGCCTCAGCCTCCCGAGTAGCTGAGATTACAGGCACGTGCCACCATGCCTGGCTAATTTTTTTACTTTTAGTAGAGACGGGGGTTTCACCATGTTGACCAGGCTGGTCTCAAACTCCTGACCTCAGGTGGTCCACCTGCCAAAGCGCTCCCAAAGTGCTGGGATTACAGGCGTGAGCCACTGTGCCCGGCCTTAGTTCTTTCTTTTATAAGCCACTTATCTTAAAAAGCTGAAAGCTATTTTGAAAATCCTAATTTACTTCTCCCTTGTTCCTTCTAGTTACGAAGAAACAAAGTGGAAGAACTCATGCTTTTTGGCTTTTTTCCCCTCTCTTAGCCCTTGTCAGACCACTGCATTTTTAGCTTAATAAAAACATATTTCAAAAGGCCAGGTTGTGATATGAATTCTACCTTAAACTTGGGTAGTCCTTCTGTAGCCTGCATAGTTGTCGTTTTAAAGTTTTACCGAAAGGACGGCCCTAATCAATGAATGAATAAAATGGAAGTAGGCTTTAGTTATTAAGAAGGGAGAGTGTCTTAGATCAGTGCTTCTGAAACTTTAACACGCGGAGGAATCACCTGAGGATCTTGTTAAAATGCAGATGCTGATGCAGTAGGTCTGGGGTGGGTCTGATATTTTGCATTTCTAACAAGCTCCAACGTGATGCCTATGCTGCTGGGCTACTGATCACACTTGGAGTAACAAGGCCTCAGGTTTGACTTGGAAAAAAATACACGGAGAAAAAAAGCTGGTTTGGGTTCATTTCTATGTTATTTTTTCCCTCAATTGTGAAATTATTTCGGTAGTTACTTCAAGTTGAGTAACATTCTCTATAACATTTTAGTGCTTATAATTTTTTTCATGTTATGAGAGCAGTACATGCTCAGAGTATATAATGTAGAAAATATATAAAATTATAAAGAAAAAGAAAATCTATAATCCACCTAGAGATAACTATAACAAATTCTAGTGTTCCTTACTAATTTTTCTACCTTGCACATACACCACAAATTAGAATCATAAGTTATCTAGTTTTGTATTTTATCATTATATATGTTATTAAAGATTAAACCTACGTAATATCTAACAATAACAACCCCCAGAGGCTCAAGATTATATAAACCACTTTTTTCTTACCAAAATTCTTTACGTATTTCTACAATCACTTCTTTATAATAAACAGATAGCTATGTTCTGAACTGTCAAGTCAGCCTCCTACCATAAAAATTCCCTTAATCAAAGAAACAATTTTTAAAAACCCTCAGATCCTTTTTTATTTGTAAGAAAATGAAATTAAAAATGCAGTTTACAGTTACCCATCTTAAAATCTATTTTTCTAAAGAAAATGGCACAAATATAAAAAAATATAATTTTAAGAAGAATGAATAGATGCGAACTGTTTTGTGTGTGCTTTACCTGTTATTAGTTATTAAAAACAGAAAAAACTTGTCCCCAAAATTCAGCAACAGTTTTTCGATGGAATAATACAATCAGTGGGCTTCAAAAAGTGGCAATAAGAAGAAAAGGACCAGACAGGTGCTCTCTGACACAGTCTTCTTTTTAATACTTTGTTAAGGATTTAACCAAGTAAATTCTAAGGATGTCAACTAGCTTAGAGAGGACCACAGGGGCTCTTTGCTACTTTCATGATGAAACTTTCCTGCTTTCACTTTAACAGTTCAGGAAATAGAACGGAAATCCTTAACACTGAAATGGGACCCATCTTCAGACTTTCCAAAATCTCCAAATTCCCATATACACTAAAGCATACAATTTCTTCTATAAAACTCTTATTTTCTGGCTTAAAAAATACTACCTTTTAAGATCCTTTTCAGTACTAGCTGTTGTCTTTGTTTTGGAGACCATTTTCCACAAAGTAATATAATTATTAGCACTTCATGAGTGTAACTACTTAGCTGATGGGGAACACAGAACAGGACCCCGTGGCAGTGTGGGTGAGGAGCAGTTGGCTTGGCTTGCTCATTAGTTAAGTGACTGGATATTCTTTCAGTTCAATTTAAATCTGGCATCAGCAAAATAACATACACTAACATGTTACCTACCTTCAGTATCACTTGCAAAGAGTTCAAGCGACAAGCGTTAAATCTGCAAATGTCAAGGAACTTTAGTAACTTTAATTGCTTCATCAATATAATGAGCACAATCCACTCCTGCCTCACAGGAGTACTGTGAGAACTTGTGTTACACACGTGAAAGGACAATAGGAAACTATAAACTACCTTAAAAGAGGCAGCCTAGTTCTTCTGGGTGGCATGTTAGGAAACAAGAGGGCCTACAGATGTTACCACCAGGCCTAAAGAAAAGACAGAAGAAAAGAGATGACAAAAAACTGAAAAGTTGAAGGAAAAAAAAAAGAAAATAAAGCATATGAGGCTCAAGAGGGGAAGTGAATGTGGGATTTCACCTGGTTGAGAGGAGCAAGAAAACTGCAATCTTCGCAGGTGCAGCTCAGGAGGCTGGGGCACTCAAGGCTGCCCATAGCACTTTGTGAGAAACAGGGTGACTTGAAGAATAGTCCATCTAGGCCTAAAGAGACCCCCATTGGGAAGTCAGGCTTTCCAACGGATACTTCTCCTATGGGTAAATCGTCACCTTTTAGCTAGCCTCTATGCTGCAATTCCAATTTCTGTCTTCAACAGAATTCTACATCCTAGTGTTCCAATTCTGGCAGAGACAAATCCAACGTGTTCAAAGGAATTTATTAAGAAATTCAAGTAGATCATCAGTTATGGACTGAATTGCACCCCACCAAAATTCATACTGAAGGTGGGTTGAAGTCTTAACCCTTTGTACCTTAGAATGAGACTGTATCTGGAGTGGACTGCATTAGAATGGACTGTATAGGGCCTTTAAAGAATTAAGTTAAAATGAGGTCATTAGGGTGGGACCCAATCCAATATGATCAATGTCAGTATAAGAAGAGGAGATTAGGTACAGAGGGAAGACACTGGGAGAAGATAGCTCCTTAGAAGTTGAGGAGAGACCTGGCCAGGTGTGGTGGCTCATGCCTGTAATCCCAGCACTTTGGGAGGCCGAGGCGAGTGGATCACGAAATCAGGAGTTTGAGACCCGCCTGACCAACATGGTGAAACCCTGTCTCTACTAAAAATACAAAAATTAGCTGGGCGTGGTGACGCACACCTGTAATCCCTGCTACTCAGGAGGCTGAGGCAGGAAAATTGCTTGAACCCAGGAGGCAGAGGTTGCAGTGAGCCAAGATCGCGCCACTGCACTCGAGCCTGGGTGACAGAGCGAGATGCCGTCTCAAAAAAAAAAAAAGAAGTTGGGGAGAGATCAACCTTGCTGACACCTTGCTCTTAGACTTCTAGCCTCCAGAAATGTGAGGAAATATAGTTAAGCCACCCCATCCATGGTACTTTGTTATTGCAGTTGTAGCAAATGAATACAACATCTTACTATTAATAGCTGACACAGAATACGAGGGGAGAAGCATCTACTAAATGAGAACAGAAACAGAAAAAAAAGTTTCTTTCTAGAACTAAAGAAAGATCAAACACTGAAGTGAAAAAGCAATTAGTGGCTCCCTCTCTTTGCTTCCAAAATAATTTCACCATATTGGTGGTCACACTCAGGCCATAACCACACTTAGTTGTTGCCGAATCTGTCTTTCCTCAACAGACTCTAAGCTCCTCCAGGGCAGGGAATGTTGGCCATCCATCTTTGTTCCTCTGACATGAGGAATGTCACTCAACACATAATAGGAACTATATATAAACAAATTGTTTTTACTGTTGTTGAATAAACAACAACAAAGGTTCAGCTGAGAAAACTAAGACTTTTCTTCCTGCATTTTTAAGGAGATTTAGATTTGAACTGATTCAGGTTTCCCCTAAACTGTTCACTTACCCCTACAGGCCAAGGCACCACAGGATGAGGCAGCCAAATGGGACCATTTCATGCTGCCATCCTGGAAATGGATTTTTACTTCATAGATTGCCCCTATGTTCCTGTAAAACCGCCTTTGAATCCATTATGCCATCTGTGTACATTCTGGAGCAGTTACAATAATAATGACAAAGTCCCACAGAAATAAGATTTTAAAAATGTAATGCAGTTACAGCAAATATGCAGTAAACACTTCACCGACATGAATAACAGTCCTTTACCATTTTAAAGGAAAAAATACCAAATGGGGTTAATTCACATTATGGACTAATGGTCTGTAAACTTTCGTTTGAAAGCAAAGCAGAGAAAAAGCTTTGACAAGAGCTACTTTTCACCATAAAAATAAACCTCTTTCAAATAATTTGTACATGTTTTTCTAAGTCAAATTGCCAAGTTTCAAACAAAAATTAAAACCACCATCCAGTTACAACCCTTAAAATATGGGTTTTATGATGGAAATGGTAAAACAATCTTAGTGAAGGAAACGTTGCTAGGTACTGACAGTAAAGGAGAGTCTACAGTAAATACTTCATACACCAGTTACAGGGCACTTGTTGACAGAAGACACTTAGACTCCATTCTCAATAATATAACTGTGTGTAACGACTGTCATTTTTCACAGGACTTTTGATGTTAACATCTACTGGTGTTCTGGCCATGGTCCAAATTGAATAAATATATTTGCCCTCCAGTTCCCTTAGATTTTAAACTCATTTTAATAGCAGGTCTCCCTTGAATAGCAAATCAAAAGAGAATTCACTCCAACTTATAAAGTGAGAAGTCAATTTTATTTGTTACATTATTTTAAATTTATGGTGTTTTCCCCATAATTGTTCTCCTCTCTACTATAAGAATATTCTTGTTCCCCCATTGTTCCCTATGAACTATGACCTTGCATTCAATTGTCTTTTATTTAGAAACCATCCAACTATGTCTTTAGAGTGCCCAGGAGAGGGGTTCTGAAACTTGGCTGCACATCAGAATTATCTGGGGGAATTTTCAAAAAACTGTAGCTTCCTAAGCTCTACCACCAACATCTTCTGAATTAGAATCTGTGGACACAGGATCTATGGATTTGGGTTTTTAATATGCCCCAGGTGACTCTTAGGAGAGGGCTTATCAGATGTCATGTGTTAGGAAACCTCTGCTCTTGGTAAGTGCGCCCCCAAGTTTTGGTTTATATCCCACCACTTATGAATACCCTAATACCACTGAGCATTACTGCATGATCTGAAAATGCCTGGAGCATGTAAATTTCAGCTAATTCACTCATTCCCAAACTGGAATTTAGGAATAATAAATAAACAGCAGGAAACTCAAAGAGTTTCAATAGGTAAAATTCAATAAATAAAATAAAAGGGCTCTTGCAACATTTCATGAAGTTCCTTCAGTCACATATATTTTTTTCTCTTCTCGTCTTATTTTCTTTAGCCCTCTGACATGTAAAAGAACCCATCAATAACTCAATGCCATTTTTGCCCCGAATTGCTGGGTAGTATATTATTAGATACAAACAATAAAAAAGTGTACTGATTCTTAAACTTGTGAAATGGGACTACAGTAAACTGAGTGTACAGATCTTGTCAATACTTTTCCCTTTTAGCCAAGCAAGAGGCTTCCAAGCGGCTACTTATTTCCTCTTATTTTCTGTGGGTGTAATAATGTGCACTTCTCAATGTCCTCTAAGAGAATGGGCTAAATCTCCAGTGACTTTCCAGATCACTCCTCTACATTGCCTCCAAGAGTTGCCAGACTTTTTGAAAACTGCTGATCGATCATAAAAGACTGATTCTGCCTCTCAGATAAGAATTTTAGAGCTGTATAGGGAAGAGGAATCTTTCCCCTCAAATAACATATGGAAAACAATCTAGGATGGATAGATTTAGAAAGAAATAATGGGTTGGCCAGGCACAGTGGCTCACGCCTGTAATCCCAGCACTTTGGGGGGCTGAGGCAGGCAGATCACCTGAGGTCAGGGGTTTGAGGCCAGCCTGGCCAACAAGGTGAAACCTCCTCTCTACTAGAAATACAAAAATTGGCCAGGTGTGGTGGCACATGCCTGTAATCCCAGCTACTTGGGAGGCTGAGGCAGGAGAATCATTTCAACCCAGAAGGCGGAGGCTGCAGTGAGCTTGAGACCGTGCCACTGCACTCCAGCCTGGTCAACAGAGCAAGACTCTGTCTCAAAAAAAAAGAAGTAATAGGGGAACAGGTTCTAATATACTGATATCCAGAAAGAGGTAACAGACCTGATAGAAACAGATAATGCGTTCAGATAATCAGTACTTAATTTTCTCAACTCATAACTGTCTTTAGGAAAGGTCCTTGGGGATAAAAGAAAAACAGCTGTAAATGATATTACAAGTATATATGGGCTAGACATTGACCATGAATAAAAGTTCTAAAACTTAGTTATTAATAGGCAGAAGAAATTTATTCTCTGTATAAATTTTACTAATTCATGGAAAATATGCTGTGGAGATAGCTCAAGTCCTTGTTGAACATCTAGAGATAAGATACGACTATCTGAACCAGCTTCTCCATCAGTTGTAAAATGCTTTCTCTCCAAGGACAGCAAAACCAAATAAGTCAAGGCATTTAAAAAATAATTTCTAGCCTATCTTGTGGATGGAAAAACAAGTCAATTATGACTGGAATTAAAAACAGTGAGAACAAATCAAGGGCAGCATGGGGATTCTTATGTGGGGAAATCTAGCAATAGTTGTAGGTTTTTAATGTCATTGCGGTTGTTTCCAGCCCTAGTACCGACCAACAAAACGTTGAATTGATACTCGCTGACAAACAACATAAACACTCTGTAGGTAACTAATAAGAAAAATGTGTAAATTTGCCTTTTTTATTTTTCACAGGTAATAGAAAAGTTGTCAATGTGATTTTCAGGTAGGAGAAAAAAAAAACAAACATGCAGTTGTCATGACATTTTCAAATACTTGTATAAGGAAACGCTGAGTGCTGAGGGTTCCATGCAACACCTGATCATACGGGCTGAGACACCTATACACTCTCTTAGGATGGAGTCAATAAAGGAACTCCACCTCATCCCTCTCTCAAAACGAACCCAGGCTTTTAGCGAACAGCAGAGACACACTCCAGGTCTATTTTTTTGTGGTAATATCTGGTTTTTGTAGGCCCAATGACCATGTTGCCTATGCTTACTTTATTACAATTACTAAACTCTGTAGAAAATAGCATTTTCAAAATATAGCATTTAAAGAGTCCTTTTTGTACTGTTCCTCCCCCAAAGCCCTGCTTTAATAGAGAACAATGTGAAACAGGCTGTGGGGGCCAAAGCTGGGGATTCCTATGCCACCGCCCCTCATGCAGGGGATCCCTGTGTTCACACAGGCCCCCACGGCCTGCTTCTGAGACAGCAATGTGATGCTGCATGAACAGCCTGACACAGTAGGTCTGGCTTTTATAATGCAAATTTCCACTTTAAACTCAAAGGTAATTACAGTATTTTAACGTACCTTTCTCATGATCGGTAGTAAGCTTCTCCAGTGCACACTCTGCATCAAAAATGTACCGGTAAAAGCACAGCTGGGTGTACAGGGACTTGTCAGAATACTGTAATATAACAGAAAATAAATGAATACTACTACTGGGGAGCGGGAAGCGATGGGGATCACTCTCAGCAGAGTGTGTCCCCTACTTTCGACTTCCAAATCAAGCAGCATTTTTTAAAGAAAGTGGGTAAGAAGGGCAGAATCACACTAATGGTTTGTCCCTCTTATGTAGCATATACACCTTTCATAATTCAGAATAAATCCTGCCACTTCGATCATAGATTACTACTTGCAAAGCTGCAGACTGATTACCCCTGCTGTCAAAAACCTGATTTTGTCAAACTGCAAATTCCTATGCACTCATGACAATTTGCACTGTTAATTGGGAAAAGTGCTATGTGCTTCCTAACTGGGCCCTGTCCATGCTAGCAGGAAGTTAAACAAATTCTGAAAACTGTTTAATACATATTGCTATACCATGAGCCCCATTTTATGATTTGTGGTGACAATCCATTGCCTGTGCCAGGATTGGCTCACAGACTCGAGTAACATCTTGACTATTTGCTCTGTGGTAATCCTAAGTGGGCAACGTATGATCTCTGAGAAGTACCATGTGAAATGAAATAACCAAGGTTTTTCATCCCACCCATGTCAAAACACTCGTTTAATGACCTTGTCAAGTTCTAATTCGACAAAGTGTAGGAGACGTGTCTGAACTATTATTCACTCAGCAAACATATACTAAACATTCCTGAGGTTATTTAGAGTCACTGTGTTTTCTAAGCAACTGTCTCACTCTGTGTGGGAAAAAAATACATGCAGTCAATTCAATAACCAATATGAGAATTACTTGGGGAGTCACATTCAAATGCACTTCTATCTATTTTAAATCAACTGACCT
>NC_044406.1:23430735-23458235 GCF_006542625.1 Nomascus leucogenys | reverse complement strand
GTAATCCCAGCACTTTGGGAGGCAGAGGAGGGCAGATCACTTGAGGTCAGGAGTTGAAGACCAGCCTGGCCAATATGGTGAAACCCCGTCTCTACTAAAACAAAATACAAAAATCAGCTGGGTGTGGTGGCGCATGGCTGTAGTCCCAGCTACTTGGGATGCTGAGGTGGGAGAATCACTTGAACCTGGGAGGTGGAGGTTGCAGTGAGCCGAGATCACGCCACGGCACTCCAGCCTGGGCAAAAGAGTGAGGCTCCGTCTCAAAAAAAAAAAAGTACTGATGATCAGACCTCAGCCCCAGAACAACTAAACGAGAGTATAGAGTGGAATGCTGGATATGAGCATTTTAAAGGGCTGCCAGGTAGTTCTAGTGGGCAGTCTGAGATGAGAACTGCTGTGCTACACACTACCTGTATTGGGGATACTTTTAGAACCATAGACTCTGATCCTTCTGATCTGGCTCAAGATCAAGGAATTTATGCTATCCAAAATAGGCTGAGAAGTTTTCATGAGAATCATTTCTGAGGAAGATGCTTGCTTGTTTAATCAAGTTATTTCAAGATTAGGATAGGATATATTTTCTGTTACATAAAATACAGGGCAGTGTTAAAGCTGACTTGCATTTTTTTGGTCCTAAATTTTTACTGAATTATAAAAAAAACGCAAGTAGTACAAAAATACTAGGTGTACGGCTTGATGCACAAAATGAACACATCTCTGTGATCAGTATGCAGAGCAAGAAACAACATTACTAGCACCCCAGAGGCCCCCCTTATTCCCCTAATTATTCCCCATCTTCCCCTTAAAGCTAACAATAGATTTGCCTTTAAAACTTTATGTGCATGCAATCGTACAGTTTGTGTTCTTTTCTATTTGGTTTCTTTCTCTCTTTTTTTATTTTTATTTATTGTGAGACAGGGTCTCACTCTGTTGCCCATGCTGGAATGCAGTGGTGCAATCATAGCTCACTGCAGCCTTGAACTCCTGGGCTCAAGCAATCCTCCCACCTAAGCCTCCCATGTAGCTGGCACCACAGGCACATGCCACCACACCCAGCTAATTAAAAAAAAAAAACAAACTTTTGGTAGAGATGAGGTCTTGCTATGTTGCTCAGGCTGGTCTCGAACTCCTGAGCCATCACACCCAGCCTTCTTTTTCTCAATAATGTGTTTGTGAGATTCATCTATGTTGTTCTGTGTAGCAGTCACTCATTTCTTCTCATTGTTGTGAGTCCCAGCTACTCTGGAGGCTGAGGCAGCAGAACCGCTTGAACCCAGGAGGTGGACGTTGTAGTGAGCTGAGATCACTCGCACCACTGCGCTCTAGCCTGGGCAACACAGCAAGACTCCATCTCAAAACAAACAAACAAACAAAAGGAATGATGCTACTGTGAATATTCCTGTACATGTCTCTGAAGTACATATTAATATGTATCCTTTTCTGTTGATTACAGTTTGGAGGAGGGGAAATGCTGAGTCATAGGGCATGCAAATGTTCAGCTTTAGTAGGTACTGCCACACTGTTTTCTGAGGTATCGATTTCAACTGACTTTCTTTTGAACTGGTTTGACAAGACAGTCTTTTACTTTATATTTCTAAGATATTTGCATGGGAACATAACTAGTCTTTTCTCTCTCATTTGTAGGGACTGCAGAAATTAGCTAAAGTCATCTCTTAATACAACTTGCCCCTGAATTAAATTCCTTGAGGTATGAAGAGTTGGGCTCATGACCTTAGAGATTATCCACAGCAAAATCTTAATCTCAAGTTATCACCCTCATACAACCCAGAACATGCAAGGCCTGCCTCCTTGCATCATCAACTGGTACATTCCCATTGGTGTAAAATTCATTTTGGTGAAGCCTGAAAAATATCAAATCATGAAGGAAAATCAGCTGCCAAAAAACCCAAAACGTACCCCCAAAGTAAACACCACTGTTCTAGTAGAAGCACAGATAATCCAGCACTCGCTATAACTGTAAAATATAATGAAGGTGTATTAAACCGCATTACTTTGCAAATGGTGAAGATACAGTTAAATCTAGGTATCATACCATATAGCAGATTCAGAACTCTGAACCTCACTAGCACTGACAGAGATCATGAGGTACATGTCTAGAAATGAAAAACCAGCTTAGGACAGTCTTTGCTGAAAAATCCCTACTAGCACCCTCACCATACACAGGATAAAGTTCCAACCCTTCAGGTCCACTCTCACAAGTTTTCTACAAGCCCCTCAACTGCCAGCCTGGCCATATACCCACGCCACCCTTATCACCATCCCCTGCTACAGTCAGGCAATGTATCCACACCCTTGCCCAAGCAATTCCATCCCTTTCAGGTCTATCCTTCTGGTCTTGATCAAAGATCCAGTCAGTTCCTATCCACCTCATCAGACCCCACAGTCATCATCATCTTTGGGAAGCCTTTTGTGCCTCCATAATTCTGTCTGTTCACTTTCCACCTGACAGACATAGTTGCCTCTCCTGTGTCCACGTGGCTCACTACACCCTCTGACGTATGGCTTGCACCCCAGGTAGTCCTCACTGGTTTTATCACCCCTTGAGCCTCCTAGGATGTGAGCTGCTGAGGGCGGAGACCACAAGTATTCCCCTCTGCAATGCTAGTACCTAGGACACAGCCTGGCATGTACCCGGCCCTCAACGAATGTTTGCGGAAGAGTCAGAAAATCTGTCTCACGCCTCTCATTTAGCCTCGACATATTGCTTAATGATACAACACTAATCCTTTCAATTGATTTCTAATGTGTCCTATGTGTATCTCCCCATGGAAGACTGGAATAGCAGAAAGACCATAGGCTTTGGGGTCAGACTGAATCTGGCTTGAAATGTAGTTCTACCACTAAAGGCTTGGGTGACCTTTGACAAACTGCTTAACATATTCACACCTCAATTTCTCCATCTGTAAAACAAGACTAATGTGTCTCAGGAATGTTGTTAAAATAACAAGATACCATACAAAAAGCACCTAGCACCATGACTGCTATGAAGTACACAGTGGATATGTGATAGATCCTATACGTTTCCCAATTAGACTATAAGCTTCTGGAGGGTTTGATTTGTGCACCAAACACAATGCCATGCCAGCCACAGGTTCTCCAGAAAGTTTTGTCTAAGGAACATGTCTAAACTCTTGAACATGAATGTCTCTTTTAAATGAATGCATTAAAAACTGCTATTTCTACAGCATTTTACTAAAGATATGCCTTCGAATTCCAGTATTGCTCAATTTCCATACACCTTTAGGCTTTATGTAAATTATTCGTCTTGATTATGAAAAGGCTGAAATAAACTTTCTTGTTTTCCCTGCCACTCAATTACTTAGTTTTCTATCTATTTTATTTGCAATATCTATGTTAACTTAGCTATTTTGCAAATGTGGAACAACAGAGGGTGAAAAAAAGATACTGGTTTGCCAACTCCACTGTACTTCTTTGCAAAGGAAATTATTTCCATAGGCTACAGAAATAACTTATTTGGATTACTTCAATTAGTTCTAATACAAAACACTGCCACCACTTCATTAATCAGCCGCTTGTGAGGGTTACTTTTCCAAGAAGTCTTTTTGGTAATTTGATTAGAAAGAATAGTGGTGCATATTATCATCTGATTCAGTATGTCCATCAAGTAGACAATTTACAGCAAGTTCTTGATAACGATGGGCTTAAAAAACACACAGTAATTTCTTCATTTCAGAATCCTTTTTTTGTAAAGATGAAGTTATTTTTCAAAGTCTTTGGCAACACACGTTGCTGAATAAGCATCAGGAAATATTTCAGTGCTTTAAGAGGCATTTCACTCTTTCCCTCTCCCCACAGACAACCCCCCCCACGAATGATGCAGTAATTAAAACCTAATTATTATCTTCATTTTAAACAAAACCTAAAGTGAATACCAATTAATAACAACATACTAATGAGCATCTGCTGTGATGAAATTGAATATGAATGTGCTGCAAATTTCGGGTAATTTATTTTTTTTAGGGGAAGTGCCACTGGTCGCATTCTGCTGTTAGAAGATTATATAGAATGTACACCATTTTCTATCAAGTCATTCTGCACATGGCAATTTCCATCTGAGGAGACACGGCTGGCTTCAATACTGCAGATGTTGAAATATCCAAATATTGGCCATGGGGTCCTCACTGGGACTGAGGACTGTTTATTGCCCTCCCTACAAATGGTTTTCTTAATGTCATTATTTCTAGGTTAACCTAATGTCAAAAAAAGATTGAATTTGCCCTCTCTTACATGTAAGCATGTATCAATACCTCAATGAAAATTTAAATATAAATTTCAAACCAGAAGAAACAATAACATAAAAATCAAGGTTTGTAAGTCATATCCTTGGATTCCACTGGAACTTTAAGGTGGTCTGGAAATGTTTATTGATGCTTAACCTGGAGACACCCTTAAAACCTCAAAGTGCTGAGATAGTGGGCCAAGTTCAGATTTATTAATAGTACCACATCACGAAGTAAAATGTAGTGGTAGAATGAGGTTCTATAGATTACTTTCAAACTCCCTATCTATGGTATGAATGGATAGGGCTAGATTAGTGTTGTTCAAATATGTACTATTTGTGGGCCTCAGGGGCTTCTTCATTTATTAAAGTATATATTCATTAAAAAATTTAAAAGGTACACTCACATGTGCTACAGACCAACTTTTAAGACCTTTAAGACCCCAATGTATTAACTGGTGCTCTCACTGACAGACTTGTAAAAAACAAAGTTAAAATAGACATCGATATTGATAAAAATATTTATCTGTTTTATAAATGGGAATTCTGCATGAAATCTTATTTGGAAAAAATGGGGCCAGGAACAGTGGCTCAAGCCTGTAATTGTAGTGCTTTGGGAGGCTGAGGTGGGGGGGGTCGCTTGAGGCCAAGAGTTTGGGACCAGCCTGGGCTACATAGCGAGACCCTATCTCTAATAAAAAAAAAAACTAACTAGTTGGGTATGATAGCGCATGTCTGTAGTCCCAGCTACTTGGGAGGCTGAGGCAGGAGGACCTCCTTGAGTTCAGGAATTCGAGGCTGCAGTGAGCTATGTTCATGCCACTGTACTCCAATGTGGGTGACACAAACAGATCCTGTCTCAAAAAAAAAAGGGGGTTTTCTTCAATTCAGTAATTTCTAGGATTTCTTTTCAGATCTAAGCTAGATGAAAAACTGCAATGTGACTTTGTTTTCTTATTGGCCGAAAAAAGCCACTTGTCCCTCTTCCCTGGAACATTATCTTCTTAAAATAAAAATTCTCTATTATTTCCCATTCCACCCTCATCCACAAAAAAAAAAAAAAAAGGCAAAACTGACACCTGGAATGTTTGGTCAGCTTTCGAATATCTTAATAACTGGTCCCTTGGTGCTGTGATAAACAAGTATCAACAATGACTAAAATAAATATACATGGCTACTATAAATACATTGGAGTAACATCAGGATGAAAACTTAACCTTTTAATTTGATCTGGATGTTAAGGTGCATTCTGGGTTAGGTGACATCTCTGAAGAAGTTCTGCTTCATATGGAAACGTAGGATAAGTTAAAGTCAGCCTACTCTCATAGCATGAGCCACCTGTATTTATCAGAAAGACAACTATTCATTCATCTAACATACTGAGAATCTACTACATGCCAAGGCACTGTTCTAGCTGCTAGGGCTAAATCAGGGGACAAGAGAAAAACACTGAAAGATTGCAGAAGCTTACAGTACAGTGTGGGTACATCTTCTCCAATACTATGACACAGTTAAATGTGGATATTTCCATTTATACACCCCTCTCTTCATGTCAACCACTGTCTTTCTATAATTTTTAATGGCATGTATCACTTTTCATTTTCTAACAGAATTATTTGTGTGTTTTAGTTCCAATACTACACTGAGAGGTCTTTGATGGTCATATTCATTTTTTTATTCCTGACAATATTTTTATCAATATGCCTGTTCAATAACTAAATGAATTATTCTGCTAAACAATAAAAAAAATTCACAACCCTTGCACTTGCAGAGTATGTGATATTTTTCAAAGCATTCAATCCTCAGAATAACTCTGTGAGGTCAGGGGAAACTGGGATTATTTCCCTTATTTTACAAAGTTCATCAAGGTGAAGTCATCCGTGTATAACACTAGATCTGGTCAGTAAACGGGGTAGCTATGGTTTGTTTGAAACCTCTTAGAAAAACTGGTAGAGTCAAAATCAGAATGATTATTCATAGCTAGAATCAAGAAGGCTGCATATTTTTATTTCCAAACATCATCTCACTTCTTGGCATGAAATGCTGGTCTAGGATTGAGCAAGATAAAATAAAGTCCATATATGCATGCTATATATGGATTAAATCACAATATGCCAAAGGAGGGGCTTAATGAAGTTCAGCATGAGAGATTAATGTCAATTTGACACTTTCTAGTTTTCAGAGCACTCTCCTTTGCATTATGGTTTCTCCCATTTGATCCTCAACATGTGAGCTACCTATTCTGATTATCCTCATTTTACAGATAAGAAAGCTGAGACTCAAAGAGGTTATTGGCTTGCCTTAGATCATGCAGCTAGTAAGTGGCAGAGCCAATACTTGATGCCAGGTTTTCAGTGTCCAAGCCCCTTGATCTTTTTATTATGCCACTTTTCATTGATGCATTTTCAACTATGTCATTCTGTGTTAATCAGTTCTTTTGTGGCCAGTTTTCAATCTGACATACTTGCTTTGTGTGCCAGAGACAGTCCATTCTTACACACCTGGTACCTCCCTCACACAGGCTACAATGATGTCACATTCAGGTTATAGTTCACTATAGGTCCAAGTGGCTGAAGCACAGGGCCACAAAAAAGGTCACAGGCCTGGGGGATAGAGGCAAAGGCTGCAATGAGAAACTGACCAAGCCAAATAGATAAGCTTTCCAATGTGTACCATTGTTGTGCTAGGGACCCAACGTCTAACTGTGTCAACTTAATTTTATAATTTTTGCTCTTCATTCTGAGAAGCACCTTTAGAAATTGTACCTTTGATTTAAAATATGTCAAAATTTGTGGGGGGGTGGGAGGGTGGCCAGGCTCGGTGGCTCATGCCTGTAATTCCAGCACTTTGGGACGCCAAGGCGGGAGGATCATCTGAGGTCAGGAGTTTGAGACCAGCCTGGCCAACATGGCAAAACCCCGTCTCTACTAAAAATACAAAAATTAGCCGGGTGTGGTGGCACACACCTGTAGTCCCAGCTACTCGGGAGGCTGAGGCAGGAGAATCAGTTGAATCTGGGAGGTGGAGATTGTAGCGAGCTGAGACTGAGACACTGCACTCCAGCCTGGGCGACAGAGTGAGACTCTGTCTCAAAAAACAAACAAACAAACAAACAAACAAAAAACTGGGGAGGGAGAGCATTAGGAAAATAGCTAGTGCGTGTTGGGCTTAATACCCAGGTGATGGGTTGATAGGTGCAGCAAACCACCATGGTACACATTTACCTATGTAACAAACTTGCACATCCTGTACATGTACCCTAGAACTTAAAATAAAAATTGAAATATAAAAATGTCAAAATTTGAGTTCCTAGAAGTAAAATTTATGCTTCACAGTCTATGTATATAGTTGAATATGTGTTCATTTGGCTTTAGAAATTCCTAACAGAACATCAAGAGGCTTTCTCAGTTTTACAAATGAAAAAACTGAGGCTCAGAGAGGCCAGGTAACCTCTCATTTGTAAATGGTGGTGGTGGGGGGGAACATGACCTCAAGGCACTGTTATGAAGATTGAATGCGATAATGTATAGGAAACAGTACAGTATCTGGCATAAAATTAGTGCTAAGTAAATGGCAGTGAGTATTGTAACTATTTATTAGCTATGAATATTTATCTTTGGGAAGTTTCCCGAGATAAACAGACACTTGCAAGAACTTAATCTGGCATAGAGAGAATCAGGAGACTAGCAGAGAAAGTTCTTTAGAAGAAAGGAGCTAAGTAAAGCCAAGGTATTTTAAACTACTACACGTAAAAATACGAAATGAGACAAGTATAGTGTGGTGGTTAAGAGCACACACTGTGGAACCAGACTGGGTTCAAATCCTAGCTCTACTTCTTAATTAAATGTGTGGTCTTGGGCAAGATATCTGCTATAATTTGGATGTTTGTCTCCTCCAAATATCATGTTGAAATTTGATCCCCAATGTTGGAGGAAGGACCTTATGGGAGGTGTTTTGATCATGGCAGTAGATCTCTCATGAATAGATTACTGCCCTCCCTAAGGGGAGGAGTGGCTAAGTGAGTTCTTACTCTATTAATTCCCTTTAGATCTGGTTGTTAAAAAGAGCCTCACACCTCCCCTCCTCTGTCTCTCACTTCTTCTCTCACCATGCGATCTCTACAAAGCCAGCTCTCCTTCACCTTCCCGCATGAGGGGAAGCAGCCCGAGGCCCTCATCTGATACAAATGTCCAATCTTGTCTTGAAGTTCTCCAGACATCAGAATCACAAGTCAAATAAACCTCTTTTCTTTATAAATCACCCAGACTCAGGTATTCTTTCATATTAATAGTAATGTGAAGTAAATAAAGACAGCATCTAACCATGTTTCCTCATCTGTAAAGCAGGAATAACAACAGTACCCCATAGGATTATGGTGCATATTAAATGAGTTTAAATAGAAAAAATGCTTAGAACAGTGCCTGAAACATAGTAGCTGGTATATGTTTGCTTTAAATCATTTTTGGGGGGTTAAATTTGGCTACAACAAACCTTTAATGTATCTCTACTGTCTCTGCTTTGTTCTAGACTGTTTGACAGTCTATAATGAGGTTATATCCCTTATAAGCTACTATGAAACAAATTATATCTATGAATGTAGTTTTAGTGACTAATAGTTTCATAGAACAGCACAGACTCACATACATAACCATGAAATTTTCAAAAATGATGCTTAGGAATATTCAAGAAATGGTGTGCTTTTTTTTTTTTTTTTTGGTGGTGGTGGGTGGGGTGTGTATCAGCTATCCTTTAACAGAAAGTGTAGAGGTAGATTTTGGAGAGGTCTTTGTTCACTATCCTCAAACTTTGCTTTTTGGTATCATTTGGTCTCACATTAATGATAACAGGTATAATGATAATGATAATAGATATAAAATAGTAATTGTGTGGCTTCTAGAGTTGGACAGACTGCTTCAAATTCTGGTTTTTCCAAGTCACTTAACCTCTCGAAGCCTTGGTTTACCCTGCTGTAAAATACCCATCAGAATGTTGTAAAGATTAAATAAGACAATGCATATAAAGTGTTTGGCAAAAGTCTACTGTCTGGCACATGGTAAGCCCTCAATTCACATTAACTATGTCCTCCTATTTCATTAAGACTTAATCCTTGTCAATGTTCAGTTCTACTGGTCAGACTACATTTGGCCATTATCCTGTTCTAGCCAGCTCAGTCAATGAAATACATTCATATAGCCCATCCCTAAACATGGCTGCTAGGCTCTGAGGACACAGACTCTCTATCCTAACCAGCTATCATAATGAGAGATAAGCAGTAATTCTCTAAGAGATCATTTAGTGGAGTCCATTGGTTTGGACTTTCTTCAGGAAATTTCAGGTAGCTATTAACATAATTTAGTTACTGAATCATGGTAGAGGTCTTGTGACTTTCCTCCATGATATTTTGAATAAGTAGTTATTCAGTAACAAGTAATTGTAGGTATATTTTCAAATGTCAGTAAATTAAATTTCAAAAACCAAAGAAAAAGTAATAAAGGGTATTAACATACATGCATGTGTAATTCACTAATTCCTTGTCTAAATTCTTCCAATTTGCCAGGACAATAATGGCACTGCAAAAACAGAGCCAACAAAAAAATGACTTGGCTGCTTTTTGCCTTTTTTTTTTTTTTTTCTTTTCAGATGGAGTCTCGCTCTGTCACCCAGGCTGGAGTGCAGTGATGCAATCTCGGCTCACTGCAACCTTCACCTCCCAGGTTCAAGCAATTCTCCTGCCTCAGCTTCCCGAGTAGCTGGGATTACAGGCATGCACCACCATGCCCAGCTAATTTTTCTATTTTTAGTAGAGACGGGGTTTCACCATGTTGGCCAGGCTGGTCTCGCAAGTGATCCACCCGCCTCAGCCTCCCAAAGTGCTGGGATTACAGGCGTGAGCCACCATGCCCAGCCTGCCTTTTCTTTCTAGAAATTAAAGTGTTAGAAACTTGTTTAATTAGAAACTAGGTTTGCTTGTACACAAGATCTGGTCTTTCCCACTGAAAGCTTACCTAGGCTGCTTTCTCCACGCAATAGAAAACGAAACTATTCTACAAAGAAGTATTTAAAAAATACAAAAAACAAATTGGCTAATGGATTTTCTTTGGAATAAAATGCATAGCCATGAATGTGTTCTCTCTCAACCACTTTCACCTAAAGAAATGAAACACTCAATTCCTGTAACTTTTATCTTAAGCTTTTGCAACTCAAAAAAATTGTTTGGAAAAATCAGAAAAACAAAACAAAACTCCTGCCCACGCTATACATCTCCCCAGTCTAGGTCTCAAAGTATGGGAAGTCCTTTGATAATACATCCCATTGATGTTCTCTGTCCTCTTTTAAAAATTGTTCTCAGTGGCCAGGTACGGTGGCTCACACCTGTAATCCCAGCACTTTGGGAGGCTGAGGCGGGTGGATCACCTGAGGTCAGGAGTTTGAGACCAGCCTGGCCAACATGGTGAAACCCTGTCTACTAATAATACAAAAATTAGCCAGGCGTAATAGTGCAAATCTGTAATCCCAGCTACTCAGGAGGCTGAGGCAGGAGAATCGCTTGAACCCGGAGGCGGAGGTTGCAGTGAGCCGAGATCGTGCCATTGCACTCCAGCCTGAGCGACACAGCGAGACTCTGTCTCAAAAAAAAAAAAAAAAAAGGTTCTCAGTTTCTTGTGATAGGCTTCATTCCAGCCTCAACATATTTAGATGCCATTCCACTGTAAATTTTCTGTCTTACCTATCTATCGCCCTCTATCTGGGATTTGAACAGAAGGTTCAAGGATCAACAACATAGGAATTCTTCAATTCCCAAGCCTATGTTATGCCAATATATTATCTGATTCCTTGGCAGCCTGTATTAACATGAAAGTGTTTTGTTTCTTCTGCAATCCTCTTGGCTCTAATTGTTCTGTAATTTTCTATGACTATAACAGAAGTGCCTCAATCTGAGCTCTAGCAGGTCTGTTTCTCTGAAATCACTTTTTACCGCCCATTTATCTCATTTGAAGGTCTGGCACATTAGTCAGTACACACCGTGGCACTCAATTACTCTGAGACAGATAATCCATGTCCTCATTCTTCCCATTTTCTGCCTTAGCCACTTCACTTCTCAGCAGTTTTTCCAAAGGCAAAGTAAGATAAAGTAATGCACCCCCCTGAAATATGGTACTGGCATTTAGAAGGTATTCAATAAACACTATTCCAATGTTGACAAATAAAGCATGAAATCAGTCAAATTTTGCTGTCAGCAACACTTAAAAGTTTAGATGGGAAGTGGGGATGACTGGTTAAAAACTCAAGTTCTCATTATCTGTGAATTTCATTTGTCCAAGTGAGCGGCGTTCACAATATTTTCTTAGTAATGGAACCCCTTTTCTTTTAGATGAACTTTTATAGAGCAACTTCATATATAAAATAAATAAAAAGAGAAATACTCCAGGGATATCTTTGGATAGGGCCTGGGGCCTCGTCCACAGAAAGCAGCTTTAAACACTTTTTAATGCTAGTAAAAAATTCCACAAAATGTATCAAGAATTTAGGAACTAGAGCTTTATGCTCTTCAACACAGGCCAGTTAATTTTGTGAAGAAATGAAAAGAGCAAATTGGTACATCATCAAGTGAAGATGAGTATGTGAATTTGCTAAGCCTAATATGAAATGGTATACAATCACAGCCATTATAAAATAAAATAATAGGAAAGAATATCTTTATTGGAATATTGTTCCCCTTCAGAATTGTAATAGGTGGGTGGGGCTTAAGCAGAAGCCACTGGAGGCAGTTTGAGCCTTCAGTCATCTGCAGGCCTGTAGGAGGTCCCACCCACCAATATGACTCCTCGGTATTCTATTTCACCTTGCTCAGATATACTGTTTAACATTTGCGAATGCAAAATAACCTTAACCAGTAATTTTAAACCAGGAGAACAAAAGGAACTTGATTGAAACTAATTTACATTTTCAATTATTATTACAAAAATTTAGAAACTGTGCTCTTTGTGTGGTCTGTTTGTTTTTAAATAATCTCCCTTAACCCACAGGAAGGGATGTTTGAAGGGGGTTCCAGAATGCTGGCTGTAGTGAAATAGAGAAAACAAATCAGGATAGAGTCTCTTTTTCCCTATGATGCTATCTATGCTCCCACTGGATAAATAAAAGAATGGTAACTTTAAACAAATTGATGTTTATGTTGCATAAAAGAATGTGGAACTACTGTTGTCAAAAACACACACTGCTTCACAAATCCAGATTTTCCTATTCAAAACGCTGTCATGTTATTAAGGCTTTACATTCTTATTTGAAGGGCTAGAACTTGCATGAGTGGCCTGACGCTCTGATGTCCAAATCTATTCTATCAATTTTTAGGAATGATTTTCCTTTTTTTTTTTGTGGGGGTTGGGGGAGATGTTTTACTTTCACAAATGTGCTTTAGCAAAGAAAATATGAATGTTTTGTTCCTTTGTCATAGTTGGATACTTGTTCCTTGGTATGGATTCCTGGCCAAAAAGTTTAGCAGGGGCTCCCAGTGACATTTATTTAGGTGTGGCAGTTTTGGGAATTACCTTGTGATGATCTCAATGTTGGACAGTCACAGAAGTTCTTGAAGCAGAATTATATCTTATCAGGCCACAGAAATTCTATTAAAAAAAATCTTACTTTAAAAATTATTGCATAGTATAACTGACTGGTGGGGTACAGTTCCACGATTTTTAAAAATTTTTTTTGAGACAGGGTCTCACTATGTCGCCCAGGCTGGTCTCAAGCGATCCTCCCGCCTCAGCCTCACGACTAGCTGAGATTAAAGGCACATGCTAGTGTGCCTGGCTAAAAAGTCATGCCATGACTTTTTTAAAAAAAATTATTATTATTTTTTGAGATAGAGTTTCATTCTTTTCACCCAGGCTGGAGTGCAATGGTGCGATCTTGGCTCACTGCAACCTCTGCCTCCTGGGTTCAAGTGATTCTCCTGCCTCAGTCTCCCAAGTAGCTAGTATTACACAAGCATGCCACCACGCCTGGCTAATTTCTGTATTTTTAATAGAGACAGGGTTTTGCTATGTTGGCCACGTTGGTCTCAAACTCCTGATCTTGGGTGATCCGCCTGCCTTGGCCTCCCAAAATGCCTGGATAACAGGTGTGAGCCACTGTTTTGTTCTTGTTGCCCAGGCTGGAGTGCAATGGCACGATCTCGGCTCACTGCAACCTCCACCTCCCGGGTTTAAGCGATTCTCCTGCCTCAACCTCCCAAGTAGCTGGGATTACAGGTGCCACCATGCCCAGCTAATTTTTTATGTTTTTTAGTAGAGACAGGGTTTCACCATGTTGGCCAGGCTGGTCTTGAACTCCCGACCTCAGGTGATCTCCCCCCCTCAGCCTCCCAAAGTGCTGGCATTACAGGTGTGAGCCACCAAACCTGGCCTTACCATGACTTTTTAAACACATGTAACACACCACAATCACGCTGAAGAATAGTCCCACCATGCTTCAAACACCCCCTCATGCTGCCCCTTTGCAGTCACACCATTCTCTAACCCATGACAACCACTCTTCTGTTCTCTACATCATTATAGTTTATTTTCAAGAAATGGAATCATACAGAATGTAGCCTTGAGTCTTGGCTTATCCACTCAGCATAATGACTCTGCTATTCATACAAGTTGTTGGGTGTATCAGTAGTACCTTCCTTTATATTGCTGAGCAATATTCCATGGTATGAAAGTACTACAGTTTCTTTACAGTTGTTTCCAGTTTTAGGCTATTATGAATTCAGCTACTATAAACATTCATGTATGAATTCAGGTATTTGTATGAACATAAATTTGTACTTCTTTAGGGTAAATACACAGGAACAGGACTGCTGGATCATATGTTAAGTGTATATTACTCTTTATAAGCAAGTGTCAACCTTTTCTGGGGTGGTGATACCACTTTACATTCCCACCAGCAATGTATGAGTGCTCCTGTTGTTTTGCATCCTCACACCAGCTTTTGGTATTGTCAGTATTTTGTATTTTAGCCATTCTAATAGGTGTGGAGCCATATCTTGTTCACAGTTTTATTTTTATTTATTTTTTAATTTTTGAGGCACAGTCTCACTCTGTCACCCAGGCTGGAGTGCAGTGGCGCAGTCACTGCTCACTGCAGCCTCAACCTCCTAAAGTGTTGGGGTTACAGGTGTGAGCCATGGTACCCAGTCTTTGTCAAGGTTTTAATTTGCATCTCCCTGATGCTGCTAGTGATGTTAAACATCTTTTCACATGTTTGTCATCCTTATATTTCCTATGGTGAAGAATCTATTCAAGTCTTTTGTTTATTTTTAAATTGGATTGCTTGTTTTACTGTTGAGTTTTGAGAGTTCTTTATATATACTAGATACAGGACCTTTGTTAGATATGTAATTTAAAAACATTTTCTCCCAGTCTGTGGTGGTCATTGCCTTAATAGTGTCTCTTGCAGATCAAAGGTTTTTAATTTTGATGAAGTCCAGGTGATCAACATTTTTCTTTTATAGATCACGATTTTAGTTTCAATGTCTAAGAACGCTTTGCCTAACCCTAGGTCATGAAGATTTTCTCTTATGCATTACTTCTTTAAAGTTTTACACTTTTACATTTAGACCTACGATATATTTGGAGTTAATTTTTTTTTTTTTTTGAGACGGAGTCTCGCTCTGTCGCCCAGGCTGGAGTGCAGTGGCGCAATCTCGGCTCACTGCAAGCTCCGCCTCCCGGGTTCACGCCATTCTCCTGCCTCAGCCTCTCCTAGTAGCTGGGACTACAGGCGCCCGCCACCACGCCCGGCTAATTTTTTGTATTTTTAGTAGAGACGGGGTTTCACCGTGGTCTCGATCTCCTGACCTCGTGATCCACCCGCCTCGGCCTCCCAAAGTGCTGGGATTACAAGCGTGAGCCACTGCGCCCGGCCAGTTAATTTTTGTATAAGGTATGAGCTTTAGGTCAAGGTTCATTTTTTTCTGCATATGGATATCTACTTTTTCCATTACCACTTGTTGAAAGGACTATTCCTTCTCCATTAAATTGCTTTTGCATGTTTGCTAAAAATCAAATGGCCACACTTGTGAGAGTCTATTCTCTCTATTCTCTTCCATTGGTCTACGTGTCTATTATTTTGCCAATTCCACACTGTCTTGATTACTGTAGCTTTGTAGTAAGTATTAAAGCTATGTATGGATTCCTCCAATGTTATTCTCTTCTGCTTTCTTCTTAACTATAAATACAATTTCTTTAATAGACATAATATTGGACTACTGAGGTTATCCGTTCCATCTTGGATGAGTTTTAGGGTTTATGGTTTTCAAGGAATTGATCCATTATGTTTAAATTGTCAAATATGTGGAGTATTCCCTTACTATTTTTTGTATTTTGTTGTTGTTGTTGTTGTTGTTTTGAGACAGGGTCTCGTTCTGTCACCCAGGCTGGAGTGCAGTGGCGCAATCTCTGCTTATTGCAAGCTCCGCCTCCCAGGTTCATGCCATTCTCCTGCCTCAGCCTCCCCAGTAGCTGAAACTAAAGGCACCCGCCACCACACCCGGCTAATTTTTTTTTGTATTTTTAGTAGAGATGGAGTTTCACTGTGTTAGCCAGGATGGTCTCGATCTCCTGACCTCGTGATCTGCCCACCTCTGCCTCCCAAAGTGCTGGGATTACAGGCGTGAGCCACCGCGCCCGGCCTCCCTTACTATTTTTTAAAGAAGTCCATGGGGGTCTAGAATTCTGGATATTGCTGATTTGTATCTTCTCTCTTTTTATCTTTGTCAGCCTTGCTAGAGGCTTATCAATGTTATTGATCTTTCCAAATACAGATTTTAGTTTCACTGATTTTCTCTATTTTCCTGTGTTCAATTTCATTGCTTTCTGGTCTCATCTTTACCATTTCCTCCCCTCTGCTTGCTTTGGCTTTTACTCTTCTTTTTCTATTTTTTAAGGTGCAAACTCAGAGTATTTACTTGAGATCTTTCTTTTTTCCTCATATAAACATTTAATACTATCAATTTTCCTCTAAGTATTGCTTTACCTGCATCATCCTACTTTGTTCAGGTTTTTACTTTCTCCTTTACTCACCTGATTCTAACAGCCTGATTATTTAATACTTATCTGTCAAATTAACTGGCTGATTTTTATCAACTGGGTGAATACACCAATACCTTAAAACTTGTTATTTGAGTATTTTACTGATTTTGTGTGTTCATGATGAATAAATGAGCATCAGTAATTGAC
Organism: Nomascus leucogenys; assembly: GCF_006542625.1. Taxonomy (NCBI): domain Eukaryota; kingdom Metazoa; phylum Chordata; class Mammalia; order Primates; family Hylobatidae; genus Nomascus; species Nomascus leucogenys. The sequence goes on along the minus strand of NC_044406.1, from coordinate 23,441,750 downwards.
CTACTTTGTATTACAGTACACATCACAGTATATACTGTATTTTTCACTGTCTTTCATTTTCACCCAGTTCAAAATATTTTCCAATTTTCCTTAATACCTCTTCTTTGACCCATAGATTATTGAGAAGTGTGCTGTTTAATTTCCAAGTACTTGAAGATTTTCCTGTTATCATTCTTTTATTGATTTCTAAAATTTAATTTCATTATGGTTCAAGAATATAATTTGTGTGATTTCAATTTTTTAAAATTCATTAAGGGTTTATGACCCAGAATATGGTCTATCTTGTTGAATGTTCCATGTACACTTGAAAAGAATGTGGATGGTGTTATTGTTGGATAGCATGTTTTATAAATATTAATCAGATTGTCAGTTCTTCTATATCCTTGATTTTATGTCCAGCATTTCTATCAAATGTTGAGAGAGTAGTGTTACGCTTGCGAAGTATAATTGTGGATTATCTATTTCTCCTTTCCTTTCTGCCAATTTTTGCTTCAGGTATTCTGAACCTCTGTTGTTAGGTGCATATACAATTAGAATTATTTGTTATTCTTGGTGACTTAGCTCTTTTGTCATTATGCAGTATTCCTCTTTAGCTCTAATCATTTTCTTTAACCTGAAGTCTAATTTTCTGCTACTAATATATCCACTCTAACTTCCTTTTGATTAGTGTTTGCATGGTATGTCTTCTGCCATTTTCTACTTTTAATGCACCAATATTCTTCTATTTAAAATGAGTTTCTTCATGATTATCTCAATAGATGCAGAAAAGGCCTTTGACAAAAATTCAACAACCCTTCATGCTAAAAACTCTCAATAAATTAGGTATTGATGGGACGTATCTCAAAATAATAAGAGCTATCTATGACAAACCCACAGCCAATATCATACTGAATGGGCAAAAACTGGAAGCATTACCTTTGAAAACTGGCACAAGACAGGGATGCCCTCTCTCACCACTCCTATTCAACATAGTGTTGGAAGTTCTGGCCAGGGCAATCAGACAGGAGAAGGAAATAAAGGATATTCAATTAGGAAAAGAGGAAGTCAAATTGTCCCTGTCTGCAGATGACATCATTGTATATCTAGAAAACCCCATCGTCTCAGCCCAAAATCTCCTTAAGCTGATAAGCAACTTCAGCAAAGTCTCAGGATACAAAATCAATGTGCAAAAATCACAAGCATTGTTATACACCAATAACAGACAAACAGAGAGCCAAATCATGAGTGAACTACCATTTACAATTGCTTCAAAGAGAATAAAATACCTAGGAATCCAACGTACAAGGGATCTGAAGGACCTCTTCAAGGAGAACTACAAACCACTGCTCAATGAAATAAAAGAGGATACAAACAAATGGAAGAACATTCTATGCTCATGGGTAGGAAGAATCAATATTGTGAAAATGGCCATACTGCCCAAGGTAATTTTCAATGCCATCCCCATCAAGCTACCAATGGCTTTCTTCACAGAATTGGAAAAAACTACGTTAAAGTTCATATGGAACCAAAAAAGAGCCCACATCGCCAAGTCAATCCTAAGCCAAAAGAACAAAGCTGGAGGCATCACACTACCTGACTTCAAACTATACTACAAGGCTACAGTAACCAAAACAGCATGGTACTGGTACCAAAACAGAGATATAGACCAATGGAAAAGAACAGAGCCCTCAGAAATAATGCCACATATCTACAACTATCTGATCTTTGATAAACCTGACAAAAACAAGAAATGGGGAAAGGATTCCCTATTTAATAAATGGTGCTGGGAAAACTGGCTAGCCATATGCAGAAAGCTGAAACTGGATCCCTTCCTTATACCTTATACAAAAATTAATTCAAGATGGATTAAAGACTTAAATGTTAGACCTAAAACCATAAAAGCCCTAGAAGAAAACCTAGGCAATACCATTCAGGTCACAGGCATGGGCAAGGACTTCATGTCTAAAACACCAAAAGCAATGGCAACAAAAGCCAAAATTGACAAATGGGATCTAATTAAAGCTGCACAACAAAAGAAACTACCATCAGAGTGAACAGGCAACCTACAGAATGGGAGAAAATTTTTGCAAACTACTCATCTGACAAAGGGCTAATATCCAGAATCTACAATGAACTCAAACAAATTTACAAGAAATAAACAACCCCATCAAAAAGTGGGCAAAGGACATGAACAGACACTTCTCAAAAGAAGACATTTATGCAGCCAAAAGACACATGAAAAAATGCTCATCATCACTGGCCATCAGAGAAATGCAAATCAAAACCACAATGAGGTATCTCACACCAGTTAGAATGGCCATCATTCAAAAGTCAGGAAACAACAGGTGCTGGAGAGGATGTGGAGAAATAGGAACACTTTTACACTGTTGGTGGGACTGGAAACTAGTTCAACCATTGTGGAAGTCAGTGTGGCGATTCCTCAGGGATCTAGAACTAGAAATACCATTTGATCCAGCCATCCCATTACTGGGTATATACCCAAAGGATTATAAATCATGCTGCTATAAAGACACATGCATATGTATGTTTATTGCGGCACCATTCACAATAGCAAAGACTTGGAACCAACCCAAATGTCCAAAAACGATAGACTGGATTAAGAACATGTGGCACATATACACCATGGAATACTATGCAGCCATAAAAAATGATGAGTTCATGTCCTTTGTAGGGACATGGATGAAACTGGAAACCATCATTCTCAGCAAACTATCGCAAGGACAAAAAACCAAACACCACATGTTCTCACTCATAGGTGGGAATTGAACAATGAGAACACATGGACACAGGAAGGGGAACATCACACACCAGGGCCTGTTGTGGAGTGGGGGGAGGGATAGCATTAGGAGATATACTTAATGCTAAATGACGAGTTGATGGGTGCAGCACACCAACATGGCACATGTATACATATGTAACAAACCTGCACGTTGTACACATGTACCCTAAAACTTAATAAAAAAATTACACAAAAGTTAAAAAAAAAACAAATAAAAATAAAAATAAAGTGAGTTTCTTAAAGGCAGCTTAGAGTTGCATCATTTAAAAAAAATCATTTTGTGGCTATTATTTTATTATTTATTTTCTGATTATTCCTTTTTCCCTTTTCCTGCCTTCTTCTTGGTTATTTGAGCATTGCGGATTTTATTATAATTTAGCTATTATTGGATTTTGACATCTCTTTATATAGTCTATACTTTAGAATGTCAATGTACATACTTAACTTAGAATTAAAATTTTACCACTTCAAGTGGAATGCAAAAACACATATAGGCCCCATGTCTCTCTTTATGCTGTAGTTGTCCCTATATTATGTCTATGTACATTGAAAACCTCATCAGACAATGCTATGATTTTTGTTTTCACCTATAAAACATATTTCAGCAAACTCAAGAGAAGAAAAATAGTCTATTATACTTCCCATTTTTGTTGCTCTTCCATCATCCATGATGTTCCAAGTTTCCTCCAGCATTCATTTCCCCTCTCTCTGAATAACTTCCTTTAGCAATTCTCAGAGCTGGTCAGCTGGCAATGAATTAGCCTACTCATCTGAGAATGTCTTTCTTTCACTTTTACTCCTGAAGAGTATTTTTTGCTGGACATAGAAATCTGTGTTGATAATTGTTTAAACACTTCCAAAATGTTCCACTTCCTCTGGCCTCCAGGGTTTCTGATGAGAAATATATCATCAGTTAAATCATTTTTTCTTATATATGTCATTTTTCCCTGGCTTTCAGAATCTTTTGTTTTAAATAATTTTATTATGCTTTACCTGGGAATAAATTTATTTTATCCTGTTTGGGGTTCTGAGCTTTTTAAATCTGTAAATTCATGTCTTCTGCCCAACTCAAGACGTTTCAAATATTATTTCTTCAAATAATTTTTTGGCCCTATGGTCCTTCTTTGTTATTCCAATGACATGACTGTTAGATTTTTCTGTTATTGTTCCGCAGGTCCCCGAGGCTCTGTTCTTTTTTCCCCCCTCCCAGTCTTTTCCCGTCTTCTGTATACTGGATAATTTCTTTTATTCTCTTTAAGACAGAGTCTTGCTCTGTCGCGCAGGCTGGAATGCAATGGCATGATCTTGGCTCACTGCAACCACTGACTCCTGGGTTTAAACGATTTTCGTGTCTCAGCCTCCTGAGTAGCTGGGTTACAGGCAAGTACCGCCACGCCCAGCTAATTTTTAAAAAAATTTCTAGTAGAGATGGGGTTTCACCATGTTGGCCAGGCTGGTCTTGAACTCCTGGCCTCAACAGAACTGTCCGGCTCAGCCTCCCAAAGTGCTGGGATTTACAGGTATGAGGCATCATGCCTGGTCTACACTGGATAATTTCTATTGATCTATCTTCAAGCTCATTTACCCTTTCTCCTGTCATCTCCATTCTATGATTGAGCCCACTAAGTTTTTTGCTTTGGTAATTATATTTTTTGCTTCTAATATATCCATTTGGCTCTTCCTTACATCTTCTATTTCTTTTTTTTTTCCCCAGGAGGGTGGAGACCATTATGAGGGTTTCCAACCACTCTGTGAGTTAAAAAAAAAATTATTTCAATAGTTTTTGGGGTTACAAGTGGTTTTTGGTTACATGAATAAGATCTTTAGTGGTGATTTCTGAGATTTTGATGTACCCGTCACCTAAGCATTGTATACTGTACCCAACGTATAGTCTTTTATTCCTCACCCCCTCCATCCTTCCCGCCAAGTCCCCAAAGTCCATTATATCATTCTTATGCCTTTGCATCCTCATAGCTTAGCTCCCCCTTATAAGTGGGAACATACCCACTTATAAGTGAGAATATACGATACTTGATTTTCCATTCCTGAGTTACTTCACTTAGAATAATGGCCTCCAGCCCCATCCAAGTTGCCACAAAGGCCACTATTTCATTCTGTTTTATGGCTGAGTAGTATTCCATGGTGTATATATACCACATTTTCTTTATCTACTCGTTAGTTCATGGGCATTTATGTTGGTTCCATATTTTTGCAATTGCAAATTATGCTGCTATAAACAAGCATGTGCATGTGTCTTCCATATAATGACTTCTTTTCCTCTGGGTAGATACCCAGAAGCGGGATTGCTGGTTCAAATGGTATTATACATTTAGTTCTTTAAGGAATCTCCATAGTGTTTTCCACAGAGGTTATACTAGTTTACATTCCCACCAGCAGTGTAAGAGTGTTCCCTTTTCACCACATCCATGCCAACATCTATTTATTTTCTGATTTTTAAATTATGGCCATCCTTGCAGCAGTAAGGTGGTGTCTCACTGTGGTTTTCATTTGCATTTCCCTGATAATTTACATGTTCTATTTCTTTGTTGAGATTTTCTATTTTTCCATTCATTTAAAAAGTGTTGGCCAGGCACGGTGGCTCATGCCTGTAATCCTAGCACTTTGGGAGGCCAAGGCAGGTGGATGACCTGAGGTCAGGAGTTCGAAACCAGCCTGGCCAACATGGCAAAACCCCGTCTCTACTAAAAATACAAAAATTAGCCGGGCGTGGTGGTGAGTGCCTATAATCCCAGCTACTCAGGAGGCTGAGGCAGGAGAATCACTTGAGCCCGGGGACCAGAGGTTGCAGTGAGTGGAGATCACACCACTTCACTACAGCCTGGGTGAAAGAGCGAAACTCTGTCTCAAAAAAAAAAAAAGTGTTCACCATTACTTGTTGGAACATTTGGATAATAACTGCCTTAAAGTCTTTATCATATAATTCTAATATTATTGTCATCTCAGCATTGGCATTTTTTGGTTTGTGTTCCGTCTCCTCCCCCCACCACCCCCGCTCCCCGCCCACCCCAGCAATCTGTGATTTTCCTCGTTCTATCTTACAGAATTACATCCTGGACATTTTGAATAGTATGAGTCTCAGGATCTTCTTTCAATCCTATGAAAATTGTTAGTATTTTCATTTTAGCAGGCAATTGACTTCATTAAATTTGGGCTGTGAGCTCCAATCCACTTTCTGTGTCGCCAATGTCAGTTCAGCTGTCAAAACTTTGGCAGTTTTTTGGATCTGTCTCCTCTGTGCACTACTAGGTAGTCCTGGGTTGTGAGTGATGGTTTTTATTTCAGTTCTCCAAGTCTTTGCTATGTTGATTAGGATTAGACCCTTTCCTTCCACAGGCCCAGAAGTTCATAAACAACTTTTTTTTTTTTTTTGAGACAGAGTCTTGCTCTGTTGCCCAGGCTGGAGTGCAATGGCAGGATCTCAGCTCACTGCAACCTCTGCCTCCTGGTTTCAAGCGATTCTCCTGCCTCAGCATTCTAAGTAGCTGGGATTACAGGTGTGTGCCACCACGCCGGCTAATGCTTGTCTTTTTAGTAGAGACAGGGTTTTGCCATGTTGGCCAGGCTGGTCTCGAACTCCTGACCTCAAGTGATCCTCCTGCCTTGGCCTCCCAAAGTGCTGGGATTACAGGCATGAGTCACTGCACCCAACTCATGAACAACTTTATGGGGCCAGTTTCCCTAAGGCTTTCTCTGTCATCTTCCTGGTACCTTCTAGTTCCCTGCAGGTAACTCCTGTTTTCAGTCCTCCAGTCAGAAAGCTGTCTTTTAGTTATTCAACTTGTCATGTATTTTTGTGACTGTACTCCAGTTAGGACCAATGGATAGGAAGAAAGAGAAAGAGAGGATTCAGGGAAGAGGTTTCCCTTCCTTGGAGTTCTGGCTCCTGCTGACTCTCACTGCAACTTCTGTTGCCACCATAAGGTTACTTGAAGACTGATGCATGAGGGCATGAAGAAAAAAAAAAAAAAACAAAAGAAAGCCATGGGGATTTCTACATTCTCTCTGGGTGTTACCTTTGCCACTACTTGCGTCTCCTGGAACTTGCTGCCTGTAGCTTGGTGCCCACGCTTGGTTTTACGCTGTGCTGCATTTAGGCAGGGGAATATCAGGGGACAAAATGGCAAACTTACTGCTAGTTTAAAGGTACTTGAAATCTGATCATTGCTAGGCACGGTGGCTTACATCTATAATCCTAGCACTTTGGGAGGTCGAGGTGTGCTTGAGCTCAGGAGTTTGAGACCAGCCTAGGCAACATAGCAAGACCTCATCTTTACTAAAAATAAAATAAAATAAAAACTAGCCAGTCATGGTGCCAAGTGCCTGTGGTCCCAGCTACTTGGGAGGCTGAGGCAGGAGGAACACTGGAGCCCAGGAGATTGAGGCTGCAGTGCGCCTTGATCATACCACTGCACTCCGCCTGGTTGACAGAGTAAGACTCTGTCTTAAAAAAAAAAAAAAAAAAGAAAAAGAAAAGAAAAAAGAAATCTGGTCTTCATCTTTTAACCTACCTGCTACTGTTTACTTGTCAGTCTTCATGTAACTGCTCCATGCATGCTGTACAGGTTTTACAGTTGCTTTCGGTTGGAGACAATAAGAACTATTCTTACTCCATCTTACCTGGAACCAAAATCCTGGTAGAATTTGATGCTAGGGTTTTCATCTTCTGGGACTACTTCCCCAAACCATGTTCACAACTTTGTTTACAATCTGGATCAAAATTTATATATTCTAAGAAGCTTTACCTTACTAACTACTTTACCCTATCTCTTTACTACTTTACCCTATCTCTTCAGCACTGATGTATTAATTCTATATGTTGTTATATTTTAAGAACTGTTGTTTTGCTTCAAAGGTCTGTGCTTAGTTCCCCATATTCAAGCTGTATAAAGACAGCACCCATTGTTTCAAAACGTTTTTTATTTCCCAAGTCCCAGACCAGGATCCTGGAGATAGACAATATTCAATAAGTTTAATTATCTGGTTGACAGATGTTCCAATCAGTCTTTCTAAAAATAAGAGTGTCTTTGTACATTATGAGAATGAAGAGAAAACAATAAAGCAGGGAGACAGTTAAGGTGCTGGTTAATCATCAAGACAAAACGAGATACAGTTGGTTCTGCTACAGTGCTTGTTTTGAATATGAGAATTTATTCCAGTGCCATTGATACATCACGGAACAGTTTGAGCATAACATGAATTTTGTGTTTGCTCGTGCATGATTTTGTCTGCAAGAAATATTAGGTGAATGCAAGAAACTGCACCCAAGCTATACAGGAATATATAAAACACACACACGCAAATACCTCAAACATCAACCAGCTACCTCAGTTCACTGTGCTACACTCACCCACATCTGGTGTTTGTTGCAACTTTCCTTCCAATTTCAGATAACCTTCCATTCTCTACGTCACCATGACTCACAGCTGCAATCTTTCTGAGTCCACTTCCACAAGCAAACTTCAAGTCTTTTTCAGGGTAAAGTACCATATTTATTGTAATATTTATATATTTCTTAGCTACTGAAGATGTGTAAAACTATGTCATTGTTTTCATTTAGCTTCCTATATCCTTTTTTATGTGTCACTGATGAAGTTTTTGTGTGTTGCCCTAACCTTTCTGTTTTTCCATAAACTGTGTGGTTGTCATTATGTGATTTTCCATAGCTTAGTGATTTTTAGGAACACACACATTGCATTATAGGACAGCTGAGTGTAAAGGAAGAGGAGAGGGAAGACTGGTGGAAGGACAAGGCATAAGGATACAAACAAGGAACAGAATATGGGGCATACCCTTAATACTTTCTTAATTTCAAGATTTGCCATAGAAGATTTTCCTTTAATCTATAACCACCCAAAAAGAAGGGCATAGTCTGACACCACTAAACTGGAGTCTAACAGTCACATGATAGAATAGTTTGCTCTAAAGATTCAACTTCAATCTACTGTTTCTAAGTAGAAGTGATAGAGCCTCCTAAGGCTGTTTTCATAACACTGGAGCATCTTCTAAATAGATTATGTAGAGAAAGAGTAGAAGGCACCAAATCCTCTACCTTCTAAGCAGAAGTACAGAGAAGGGACTGACAAGAATGTCTTTCTGCCTCCTCAACTTCACCTATTTATATCCTACTGATCCTACCAGTTTTAGTTTACATCTCACCTTTTCTATGCAATCTTATCACCTCCTCTAACTACTTATGTACATGTTTGCATTAAAAATTAGTACAGCAGTTGTTAGTTACTTCCCACCACCCCTTCAACACACCTGCATATGAACACACACCCATCTGGGACAATGGCTCATTCCAGCTGTGCTTCTCATGACTTTCAGGGATCTGTACATGCATGTACAGGGGTGTGCGTGTGTGTGTGTGTGTGTGTGTGTGTGCGCGCGCACGCACGCACACGCAGAGGCGTTTCTCTAGTTCTGTAATTTTGCCTCATTGGCTAGACTGTGAGCTGAAAGTCAAACACAACTCATTTTTTTTCCCCTAAAGTCTATTAAGAGTAAGGATACTGCTATGCTATATGGGGTCCACAGGCAGGATCTTACTTTTAGGTGAATAATTAAATACATTAGAATTCAACTGAGAATCAGTAGCCTGTAAGAAGGAATCTCTCCTCCATTTCCTTCTATATAATGTCACAGGGGAAGAAGGATTGGAGTAGCAACTCCTATCAGTTTTAGCTTTAAAATGCATCAAGAATCTAACCACTTCTCACAGATTCCCTTCTATTCCTTGGGCCAAGCTACCTTCAACATATTTTGCCTAAATTACAGCAGTCAAAACAGTCAACTTAGTCAGACCCTGGACTCTTCTGCACAGAATTCCGAATAGCACCCCATTTCCCCTAGCATAAAGTCCGTACAATGGCTTACATGGCCCTTCACAGTCTGTCTCCACCCTCTGCCCAAATTCTCTCACCTTACCTCTTTCGGCTTTCCCCATCGTTCCCTTTTCTCTTGCTACACTGGCCCTTTTCCTATTTTTTAAATACCCAAGCACCCTCCTATCTTAGGCCCTTTATACTAGCTGTTCCAGGCCCCTTATACATGCCCTTCCTCTTCATATCTGCAAGGCCCACTGTTTCACATCCCTCTGGCCTTTGCTTACTATTACTATTTGCTTAATATTACTTACTATTACCTAAACTTACTAGGGAAGTTTCAAGGAGAACTTCCCTAGATACCCTACATAAATTAGCAAACCCCACTTGTGCTAGTCCCTTTCCTACTCACACAGCTGAATTCTTCTCCACAGTACTTTGTCACCACCTGCCATGTCATATAATTATTGTTTATTATCTGTCTCCCCACACTGGAATGTAAGTTCCATGAGGACAGGGACTTAGTTTTAGATTCCTGCTGTATACCTACTGGCTGTATCGGTGTTGGTCCAGAGTAGGTGCTCACTAAATTCTGAATGCATTTGGAGTATATGATAAGTAACATTATTTATAACCATGACCTCAAAGCATAAAATGATCTCTGCTTGGCATTCCAAGGAGACATAGCCCATATCAAGGTTATGTCTGAAGGAAGAAATAATATAAAAATTATCAAGGATATAAGAAAGATTTTGGACTCAGAAATCCTATTTGACAGTTAAAGAGTGCTGCCCTAAAACCTAGGAGGATTTGGAAATCTCAGTTTCCACCATTCGGTACCTCTGCAAAGCCTTCAGGACTGCCAATAAACAAGCTTTGCACTCCATTGCATAGAAGTAGGAAGGTAAACGCAGGAACAATGAAGGATAGCACAGAGGGTCCGTACACATTCGGCACCCTTCCTTGAAGCGGCGGAAATGCATCTGCCTACATCTTTGGTGGTCCTGTTGAATGCTGAACTATACATCCCCAAATGCCTTGAAAAATTTTGTTACACATTTCAGTGTCACTTTCACAAAGAAAAATTTCAGTGTTTGTGATTATACTGAACCAATGTGGTGTTGGTGAAGAATGTTCTGCCCTTATTCTGCATAGCAACTCCTGTATGTTTACTCAGACTATGTTTGTATTAACCAGGTCTGGCTTTCCAGTGAGTTCCTTGTGTTTCTAAAATGAGAAACAGAGAGCCACACAATGTACAGCCTTAAAAATAAAATTCTGCAGGGTGAGTGAAAGACAATATATCGTCTAAATATAAATTCTAATTTCAGCATGTGGTTTTGCTATTTTTAATCCCCATGGTATTTCAGACCCCCTTCAGTCAGTGTACA